>NC_134468.1:84372424-84461745 GCF_964194025.1 Convolutriloba macropyga
GATTGATAAAAGTTTGAAGTGGGTTCAAGAAACGTCTTTTGAGATCAATTAATTTGTATCAACAAGGCCATACTTTCAAAACTCGGACTTTGAATTGTTTTCAACATGACGTTTCTTACCACTTTAGAGAGTTCAGGATACTTATTATTGCACTTCAGAGGTAAATTTTACCAACATTTAATCTGAAGTTTCATTGAAAAAGCATAAATACAAATTGATTTGTTTGATGCATGAGTTTATGACAAAAGCTGTCGCATAAAATTTAATATAACCAACAAAGTTTATTATACTTTTTTCGCTCTTCACGCTTTCTGGCTTCATTAGGCGCTTAGTTTTGCGTGTGGCTCTCAACTTATGTTTTACCTGGTTTTAATTAGCAAAACAAACATCTATTTACTCGAGCGATATATGTTTTCTTTCTGAGTCATTTAACAGTTTAATTGGTAATTATTTAGCATTTTTCGTTAATTTTCTTGTCAGTTAAGCTAAAAATGGGAGGGACAAAACATGACAGGGGCTATTTTCTGTTAATTATTCAATTCAGAATTAGCCTGTAGTTTTTTGTATGGTAACACATAATTACATCATATTTGGCGATAAATTTTGAAGGCGGGCGTTTGATAAGCCGATAACCATTTCTGGTAAAGAGCTTTTGTTTTCGTAAAATGTTTCCGGCTAGATTCAATTCTGAACAGGTAATTTTCAGTTATGCTACACAGGATAAAAAATGAGTAGAACAATTAAAGATATGTTGGTTGCTCTGATAAAAGCTGAATTTTAAAATTGCCGGTCTTTATTGCTTATGTAATGTGATTTATATATTTGGTTTCTATGCGCTTATTCCCAATTTTATTTAGTTTTAAAAAGTGTAAGAGAATGTAGATAAGGTTCAATTACATTGTTCTAGACAGTTTAGTTTGGTAAGTTTTTATATCAGTTTTAAGTTGCGGGAACAACCAACTCGTTTTGGTTGCGATAAGGACAAAAGTCAATGTTTTTTCAAGTTTTACTTCTGACTTGATTGTTGCACGACATGCTCCAGGGGAAAGAGGAGGCCAACTAACACATCACAGACGTTTGACCAGATCGTCGAAGAGGGTGTAACCCAAGTTGCCTAGAAAACCGTTTCGAAAAAAGGTCAAGAAAAAATAGGCTAATCAGCCAAAACACGTGCGAGGGCGGAGACCGGACGAACGTACGTGCCGTAAGCCGTTTTCACCTTCACCACACGGTGTTGTCCATCTCGTCCAGGATAGACTTCAAGAACACGTCCAAGGGGCCAAATTCCACGTGGAGTCATATCTTTCAGAATCCAAACGATGTCGTTGACTCTGAGTGGTGTTTGGTCACTATCGCTCCATTTGGACCTCTTTAACAGTGTCGGAAGATACTCCTTGACGAGTCGTTTCCAGAAATGGTTGACCATTTGCTGCACATTCTTCCAAGACTTGAAACTGGCGGGTTCTTGGCTGTCGAACTTTCCTGGTGGGAGAGAGTTGAACGGTCTGTTGATCAGAAAATGGTTTGGCGTGAGAGGCATTTCATTTTCTGGAAGGTCAGCGACAATCGTTAGTGGTCTGGAGTTCAATATAGCTTCGGTCTCGACCAAAATTGTCCTGAACACATCAAGCGACAGCCTTCTGGAGCCTAGAATGATCAATAGAGTGCGTTTCGCGGTCTGGATCAAGCGCTCCCAAATACCGCCAAAATGAGGTCCATAGGGAGGATTGAACTTCCAGGTTGTGTTCGTTGCTGCCATTGCTTTGTAGATTTTGTCGTTGTCGAGACGTTTCACAGATCTTTTTAGTTCCTCAGATGCACCAATAAATGTCTTGCCATTGTCGCTGAGCATTGTTGTTGGCTGGCATCTGCGGCTTACAAAACGTCGATAGGCGTTTAAAAAAGTGTCAGTGTTGAGATCGGGACAAGCTTCTAGATGGACACACCTAGTAACCAGGCAAGTGAAGATGAGGCCGTAGTGTTTTTCAATCTGTCCTTTGGCATCCTCTATATAAAAGGGTCCAAAAAAGTCGACTCCGCTGTTCGCGAAAGGATACTGGGTAGAGTCTGTCGGGAAACGGCAGGCAGGGAGGGGAGCCATGACGGGTTGAATGTTTTGAGCGGCAAATCGTCTGCAGAGAAAACATCTGTACTTTATACTCAAAAGTGTTTTTCTGAGTCCAATGATGTGGTATCTTTGCTGCACAAAAGCTTTCACTGGCTCTGTTCCTTGGTGAACGCAAATGTTATGTGCATGCTCTATATAGAGTCTCGCTATCTTGTCCTTTGCGTGCAGTATAATCGGAAATTTCTCAACTTCGAGGTTATCTGGCGCAAATTGCAGTCTTCCGCATGACCGAAGGATTCCATTGTTGTCCAACATTGGGTTGAGCGAACGGATTTTGCACTTTGAATCTATCCTGGAACCACGTTTCAGGGCTTGGATTGTTGAGAAGAAGAAATTTTGCTGCGAAATTTTGATCAGCTGATTTCTTGCAAGAATGACGTCTTCTGTTATATACTGGTGATCTTTAGGCCTTTGCTTTTTGATCCGAAAGAGCAAATTGAAGACTGTTGCTAAAGTCAGGAGCAACTTGTTCCAAGTTGAGAACCGTGTCGGGTCGATTATTTGCTCCGACAAATTGCGTGAAATTTCATGCGTTGCTAACACATGCTTTGAAGAGTTTTCAGCAGCGCTGAGCTGTCTTGTGGAAAGAAATGCTGGCGCTGTTAGCCACTTGGCTGTAATTTCGTCTGGGTTGAGACCACGGGTCCCGTGGTCAGCTGGATTTTCTTTGGTGGCAACGTGTTTCCATTGGTAAGCATCAGTTGATGCAAGGATTTCTTTGAGGCGATTCGCAACAAAAACAGGTTGCTTCTTGGTTGTCGATAACCAGTCAAGTACTACTTGACTATCTGTCCAGAGTGTAGAGCGAGTAATGTGAAATGATGACTCTTTCATGATGGTTGAAAGAAGGCGCACTCCGATGACTGCGGCTTCCAACTCTAATTTGGGTATGCTGATTTGTTTAATTGGGGCAACTTTGCATTTGCCTATTAGGTAACAAGTTTCAACATCAGTGGCTGAGTTAGGAACTGTTTTCAAGTATGCAACGGCTGCAACTGCTACAGCTGAGGCGTCGACAAATATATGGATTTCATTTTCACTTTCTGGTGAATGGCAACTCTTATTCAGAGTTCTGTTCAATGTCACTTCTGGGGAAGAAAAGTATAAATCCAAATTCTTTTGAAGTGGTTTAACTACTTGAGGGGCAATTTGATCGTCCCATTTTTTCCCAAGTTTCCACAGTTCTTGAAGAACTATTTTGAAACGGATCGTTGATGGCGACATTATTCCTATTGGGTCGAAGATCGAGGAGACAAGACTAAAGATCTTACGTTGAGTGTATGCTGAGGCATCTTTTGGGAAATCAGTGAGAGGTTTCATAAAAAAGCAGTCTTTCTCAAGATTCCATTTAACACCAAGAACTCTAACAATATCTGTCTTGTTCTCTTTGTCTTCTGGAGGGATTTGGTTTAGAATTAGAGAGCTGTTTGAAACAAATTTTGTGAGTCGAAACCCACCTGTTTGCAGACAATTTTTTGTTTGAAAAACTGCCTTACAAGCGTCTTGTTCTGTTGCATGTGATTGGATGTAGTCATCCATGTAAAAGTGCTTTCTGACGGCTTTGAGGGCTTCTGGGAATTGTTGACTGTTTTCTTTGGCACAATGGTTAAGAACGTATATTGCGCACGAAGGTGAGCAATTTGCTCCAAAGATGAGTCTGGTAAATTGGTACTGTTGTATCTGATTGTCTGCTAACCAAAGAAATCGAAGAGCAGATTGATCAATCTGATGGATGGCGATTTGCATAAACATGCCTTCGATGTCCGCAAGAACTGCAACGGGATGTTCTCGAAATCTCATCAGGACACCTAAAAGGTTATTAAGGAGATCTGGTCCTGTAAGAAGGTTTGAATTAAGCGATTGGCCGCGGAATTTTGAAGCGGCATTTGCAACTCGGCGGACTTTTCCGGGCTTATTGATATTTTCCACAGGATGGTGTGGCAGGTACCAAATTCTGTCTGGTTGAGGATCTTGCATTTCCACCGGTTTGACATAGTTTTTCTCGAGGTCTGTCAAGAGAGTCTCATTGTATTTGTCCTGCAACAAAGGTTTACGTTGAAGGCGTGTATTAAGGCTTTTGACTTGGTTCAGTGCAGAATAGAAGTTGTTTTCCAAATTTATTTCTGATTTCCAAGGCAGTTTGATTTCATATCTCTCACCATTGTGATTGATGGAGTTCTTCAAAATATCAAGAAACTGTTCTTCTTGCTTTGTGTAAACTTGTTCACGGTCCTTCTGAATGCCATCAGCTTCAATACTCCAGAACTGTTGAACAAGTTCGTCAAGTCCGGGTTCATCTGATCTGTTTCTTGACACATGGAAAATAAATTTCTTCTGCTGAGTTGCGGGCTGTTGAGTGGTGGCTGAGATACAATTCTCATATTCACCAGCGAGGGTCCAACCAAGTTTAGTTTTCACACCAAACGGTTGATTTTGATTGCCAGGTATAACATGTGTAGGGTAGGTGAATGCGAATGCGTTAACACCGAGGAGGGCGCCGATTTTGCCATCGGCAATATTTGGGAAATGTATGTGGCGCAAACTGTTGAAGGCATCACAAATTTGATTAAGTTCAAAAGTTTTTGCAGCTGCGACGTTCAGAGACGGGGTGCTGAACGTTCGAGAGAGTTCAAACGATATTTCAGTTGACTTATATGGAGTTATTGTGACTGGCTCAACAATTTTTGAGAGGGACATGCTGTTCTCTGTATTGAGAAATTGTAGTGGTACTGACTGTTGTGTTTCACGGGGAAGCTCAAGAAATTCAGCTATGGCGTCCAATACAAAACTGAATTGGCTACCGGGGTCTATGAGGGCGTAGGTATCGAAGGCTTTATTCCCCTTGAGGAATGAAACTGGAATAAGCTGCAATTGCTCATACCAATTCTTCGGTGTTTCTGAGCATTGGTTAATGCTGAACGATTGGTTAATTGCATTGCCGTTTAAATTACGTCGTTGCACGTTTTGCTGGCTTTGGTTGTTGAAAGTTTGGCCATAACGGCTGTTGGGGGCTTTGTTTGTTTGACTTTTCTGTTGAGAAGATGTATTTGGAGTTTGACTTGAAGCTTTGCTACTAGACGAAGCTGTTGGATTGTTACCAGAAAAAACTTCAGTAGAAAAAGCTGCTGTAGGGCGTTTGATTTGCTTGGCGGGATCATGAAGGGTTGTGTGGTGGAATCCACTGCAAACCTGACATCGTTTTTGCGATGGGCACGATTGTTTGTGGTGTTTGTTGCTCCAGCAGTTTGTACACAAATTATTTTGGCTGACAAGGTTGTATCGATCACTTGGTGAGCACAATTGATACTCAGGGCATGTGGCAATGCTGTGTTCTTGTTTGCACTTCTCACAAGATCGTTTTGTGTTAAAGGTTTTGTTCGGAACGTTTTGTGAAATTGACGGTTGCTTTTGCTGAGGCCCAAAGTTCCATTGTTTTCTACTGTTTTCCGCTGATGCGTTGTTGACTGACACTGAGAGATTGCCATTGTATTGCTTGGTTTGCGGGTTGTTCGAGTTGACAAACTTTGAGGCTTGAGAACTGATGGTTCTTTGATTGCTTTCTCGGCTCACTTTGTCGTAGATTTGAGCTTGGAGCCCCAACCACTGTTGAAAATCCACAAGAGTTGGGTCTGAGTTGAGCTCGGTGAGACAATGTTCTGTCCATTTCAGAACCAAATGATGTGGCGTTTTCTCTTTGGCTTTCTTAATGAGTGTTGTAGACTGGAGGTCTGCTGTAAAGCCAAGGTATTGGAAGGCTTGCACAAGTCTTTTCAAAAACGAGGAAAAGGCAATGAAGCTTTGCTTGTTTTGGAAGTTCATTTGCCAGTTTTCAAGCTGGTTAATGAACGCATTAACAACTATAGTACGATCACCGAAATGTCGGATTAGTTCATTCAGTGCTGTCTGATAATAGGATGGATCGCAGGAGTAAGCATGAATCAAGTCTTTTGCTTTCCCACTCACAGAATTCTGTAAGTAAGTTATACGATGAGTGTCTGTAATGGAAGGGTTGTTGTGAATCATCGTGTTGAAATTATTGATCCACTCGTGAAAGTGGATAGGATCACCATTGAAATTCTGAAGTTTCAAAGGTGGCAATTTGATTGAATGCTTGAAATCAACATTTCCTTTTTCCTGTGTTACATTAGGGTTCGAGTATGCTGAGCTTATGTGTTGATTGACAGTGGGCATTAAACTCTGGTTAATTAAAGGCTGGCTCAACTGATTTTGTCCAGCAGGATTTGAGTGTTGATTAATGCACATTGGGGCATGGATCGTGGAAGTTAATGGAGCTTGACAGTTCGATGGAACTTGAGAGTCAGGAACAAACTGGTTGTTACACAACTGACTGGGTTGTGTCACATTTTGGTTAACTGGGAAAGTGCTGGTAAGACCGTGTTGACTGTTAACAGGTTGTGGAAATTGCAGAGGAGCCGCAATTCCGTTTGATTGTGGAGCTACCTGGTTTGGCAGAAAATTAGGAGCTGCAGGATTTAAGACGGTATTTTGATGCTGTTGTTCCATCAGTTGTACGGTAATTGGAGGAACACTTGCGGAATGTACCCCAGTTATAGGATTAATATATTGATTGGATTGTAGGCAATTGTTTTCTGCCACTATTTTATCAGTTGTACTTGGAAGATGTGAGGTTCTGTTTGCCACTGTGGGTAAGCAGGGGAGTTTTTGCAGATCACAGTTCAACACTTGACTATCGAGGTATCCATTTGTTCCTATTTGAACCTCAGAAGGTCCAACATTCTGTTGTAGATTGGGAAAATTATGATATTGAGGATTTCTGTTGGCATATGAATCCTGATTGTTTCTTCGCTTTGGCAACTTTAAATTAAGGGTTTTCTCCAATGCCGAGTTTTGGGCAAAAAGACCATCTGCTTGTAATTGAATAGTTGGATCTGCCAAAATGAAGGGGTTTGAAAGTGAGTGATTACCTGAAAGGTTCAAATTTTGGATTGGAGGCAAAAGGTTCTGCGACGTGTCAAAGTTGTCACTCAAGTTGATTTGAGCTGTTTCAATATCGCAGACATCTCTATTTACCAGGTTGGAGGCAATTTCAAGTTTCCCTGATCTTGTTGGAGATGTGAATTTTTCGCTGATATCTTTGTCAAAGCAGGGAAAAGGATTCGGAACGTTTAATTCGTTTCCAAGTTTAGTTTTGGATTTTAGAAGACTTTCATGAACTTCCTTTTTAGGATTTCTTTGATGGGCTTCAAGCACATGTTGAATTTGAAGTCCTGGTTCATTAGATGTTTGCAGAAACAGTGATGGTTGTCTTGGCCGTGGTGGTAATGGAGGCGGCTGATTGAAGATGTTACTGCTGGTCTGCTTTCCTTCTATGTCGCGCTGATGCTGGATTCGTTCCTTGTCGTCACTGGGCGCAGGTGTTGATTGCCGAGACAGGTTTCTTCTGCTGGAGATCATGCTGACATCATCTCTAATGCGACTAGAAGACTGACTGAGCTGGCCATCGTCGTCCAACAGATCAACTTGCAGTTCCAGTTCATTGAGGCGAGTTATTAGTGTCGTTTGCCTATTCAATATTGATGATGCAGTACTCTGATGTGGCTGCTGTCTCATCACTTCCTCTGAGAGTTTCTTGAGCTCTGTTTCCTGGCCTTTGATTTTGTTGATCATCAAAGACAATGACCGGAAACTCTTTTTCTGCTCCACAGTTTTCTCAAGGAGATCGAGCAGTTTCTTCATTGACATTTCTGTCGCTTTGAACATATTGATGGCAAACTGACATTCAGCGCTGTTCTGCTTTGACATATTGGTGGCTGCTGCTTTGTTGTAGCTGATTGTTGATGATGTAGGTGAAGAAGCTCGTTACTGAAGGTGAAAAACGGCTTAGAACCGGAGCGACGCAAATTTTTGATGTAAAAAAAAAAAAAAAAGTTGTCTAAGGTTTGAATGCTAATGATCCTAGTTTTTTCTTGTTCAAAAGACCGGCGACGCAAATTTTCTCAAAAAGTGATGTCCTAGAATGTGTTTTGTGTGCTAAATCTTGCCTTTTGCGCTAAAAAAAACTTAAAAGCTTTTCCGAACGTTCGCGCGCTTTAATCGACTTTCGTTCAACAGACTTAAATAATTGCTTGTTTTTTGTTGAATTAACACAAGTTTTGGTTAAATAGCTGGCTTTAACTGTTTTAACTAGTGTGTCTGGCTACTGTAGTTGACAGGAAACTTGTGCTTTGCTACAATTATGCAGTTGAACCAATATTAGACCAGAACTCAAATAATTGTTACATTAAACTCCTTTTTCTTGAAAACTTCAAAACACTCGTCTGTTTCCCTCAAATAGGAATAGATTACCAACCAGAAAGCTTATGAAACTACCCAAGAAAATTTGTCTTAACTCCCTAACCCTAACCAAACACTATGATTAATAAATACCTCTCACAGTTTTTGCGAATTTATAACTTTGAAACCTGTTCTTTTTCTAGGAGTTTATTGTTGTTGTGACGGCTAAAGATAAGAAATTAGTAAAAATGCGATGCGTTTAGGCAACAAGGACTACAGGAGGGCTACTGAATGCTAGAAATTTGCAGAGACGAATCATATTGTGGAAATCTTTAGAACTCTTTGGTGTATTGTCTTTTTTCGGGTTTTGCAAAAGCTTTTTCGTTATCTTTAAAACTGTGTGACTTTGTCTGCTGTTTTTCACTCTGTTTTCGTTATTTATAGATTGCATTAACTCTAATAAACTCTCAAAACTTTCTCCCACAGATAACGTCTGAGATCTGCTTTTCAAAAATATTGAAAGTAGAAAAAAAAAAGAGACATCAAATTTTCTGGTGACTTCTGGAACCAATTTTCTTCGAAAACTCCTCTTCTGCTGATGGTAACGTCTGAAACCAATAGGGATAAAGGGACTTCGCAGACGGCAACGTCTGAGACCGAGGACTTCTGCAAAAAATCAAGTTTTGGTAGTTTTTTCCAAAAAAAATTAAAAAGCTAGTTATTTTCGTCAAATGAAAGTTTTGATATTTGCTGTGGCGCCTAATGACTTTCTATTTACTTCCATATACAGGTGAAACCATCAAACCGAATGACAATGACTTGTTGTAGGGGTTTGTTTAGTGGTTTATTCGGCAATTCAAATGAATATGTAGTCAGAAAATTAGCTTGTGTTTTTTGAATTTTCTGATTTCAAAAAATTTTTTCTGACATTTCTCATTTATATGATACTGATTGGATAAATCGATGAAAATGGCTTTCTGTTTGATTACAAATTAATTCAGGAGAGTAGTTTAAGGGTTTATTCCGCAATTGAAACGGATATGTAGTCAGAAAGCTAAATTGTGCTTTTTGATTTTTCTGAATTCAAAAAATTTTTTCTGACATTTCCACTTTATATAATGCTGATATGATATATCAATAAAAGTGGCTTTTTGTTTGATCGAAAGCCAATTCCGAAGGGTGGTTTAATAGTTTTTTCCGCAATTCAAATGGATATGTAGTCAGAAAACTAAATTGTTTTTTGAATTTTCTGAATTCAAAAAATTTTTTCTGACATTTCTCATTTGTATAATACTGATTGGATATATCGATGCAAATAGCTTTCTGCTTGATTACAAACCAATTCAAAAGAGTGGTTTAATAGTTTTTTCCGCAATTCAAACGGATATGTAGTCAGAAAACTAAATTGTGTTTTTTGAATTTTCTGAATTCAAAAAATTTTTTCTGACATTTCTACTTTATATAATGCTGTTATGATATATCGATAAAAGTGGCTTTTTGTTTGATCGAAAGCCAATTCCGAAGGGTGGTTTAATAGTTTTTTCCTCAATTCAAATGGATATGTAGTCAGAAAACTAAATTGTGTTTTTTGAATTTTCTGAACTCAAAAAATTTTTTCTGACATTTCTCATTTGTATAATACTGATTGGATATATCGATGCAAATAGCTTTCTGCTTGATTACAAACCAATTCAAAAGAGTGGTTTAATAGTTTTTTCCGCAATTCAAACGGATATGTAGTCAGAAAACTAAATTGTGTTTTTTGAATTTTCTGAATTCAAAAAATTTTTTCTGACATTTCTACTTTATATAATGCTGTTATGATATATCGATAAAAGTGGCTTTTTGTTTGATCGAAAGTCAATTCCGAAGGGTGGTTTAATAGTTTTTTCCGCAATTCAAATGGATATATAGTCAGAAAACTAACTTATGTTTTTCGATTTTTCTGATTTAAGGAACATTTCTCTAAATTTTGTGCGTTTTTTCGCATAATTTTCTTTCAAAGTTAGAAAATTGCCTTTACTCGCTTTGAAAATAATATTACTAGTCAAGGTTTATCAATCGAGGTGTTATAGTAACAAAAAGTTTTTTTTTTTTGGGACAAAATCAATTTTTTGAAGGCTTTTTGTCGAAAAAAAAGTAGAGATTTTGGATGGCTCTAACCGGGGAACAGGACATCAGAGGTAACGTCTGAGACCTCGGGCGGACTTCTGCTGGTGACGTCTGAAACCAGTAAAAAAACAGATCCTCTCGTCGGGGTGACGTCTGAAACCCAATTTCCAAAAAAAATCGTCTGCTGGGTAACGTCTGTAACCCAATCTTGGCTTCGTCGCTGAAAAAATTGCTTGTCTTTTCTTTTCTGTGACTTTTCTGTGTCTTTTCGCTGTCTTTTCTGTGTCTTTTCGGTGTCTTTACTGTGTCTCTTCTGTGTCTTTACTGTGTCTCTTTTGTGTCCTAAGAGACTTTTGCCAGTAACAGGGGAGACTTTTGTCCTCAAAATTGTTTTGGGGAAAGAAGGTTTTGTTCTTTGAACGAGGGGTAAACCATAAAATGTAAGAGAATGTAGATAAGGTTCAATTACATTGTTCTAGACAGTTTAGTTTGGTAAGTTTTTATATCAGTTTTAAGTTGCGGGAACAACCAACTCGTTTTGGTTGCGATAAGGACAAAAGTCAATGTTTTTTCAAGTTTTACTTCTGACTTGATTGTTGCACGACAAAAAGTATTCCCTAGTTCAGATACCTTCTTTTGTAAACGTAAGAAAATTGTTGGTATGGTCTACTTCAAGCCACAGGAAATCATAACGAAAATACTTATATGTTTGAGTATTTCGTGAGCATATCAAGACTCTATGATCGTGATTTAATGAACTGAACACCATCATTGTTCAACAAGTCTGCTTTAGCTTGAAAAACAAATAAAATAATCACATTTGTCACCTAGTTTTATAAATGAGTTCAGGAAGATACGCAATCAATTTTCACATTTTCTCGAAGAAACTGTCTCCGATAGTTGCTTTGCAACTCCTGTGATTACAAAAAGTATCATGACATCTGACCGCACTAAAAAGAAAAAAAACAAAAATTGGTTTGGAGGAAAATCAACGATTTCTTACATCTCAAACCAAACAAAGGACATACTAAATCTAAGAAACCGAATTTACCGAATCTACGAGACGAAATATGCCACGATGTGTCTTACGTTTGAAACCGAACATACCAGAAAAAGAGCATACCGACAATTTTGTACGTGGAAAACCGAGCTAAAACTTCCTGTGTTGTGTTTTCTCGGTCTTCAGGACTAGAGTCGTTATAAAACTCTAGATATGTTTTTCATAATCTCGGAATATTATTGAAATGACAAATCAGAGAAATGGTGATCAGTACCAAAATGCTATCTAACTAAATGTATTCTAGATATATCATCAAAGAGTTCATTACAACCAAAACTTTTTGAACCTATAATCTCTTTCCGTCGACTTTTTCAAAAACAAGTATTAAAAAAAGTAGTCGAGTAAAAATGGGATTGCAGTTTTTTCCAACAAAGGAACATGACAACAAACAGCTCAGCACTGTGCATAATATGAATGCTCAAAATGCATTTGGCTAATTCCCTTAATATTTAGACCAAGACAGGAACCAATGATTTTTTCTGTTCCAATTCAAAAAGCATACACAAGTTGCACAATTGAAACCAGTAATTACGAGCAATTCTATATATACACTCCACAAATACCCTCGCTTTATTCTGCCAATATGGGTGGTTAATTAAGTTTTTATCATCAAGGTATGCTTATAATTAGGCATTAATTATTGAATAGGATTCAAAGACCTATTCCTCTTTCACCTTCAGGGTAGAGTTTTTAGTTTGAAGATCAAAAACTTGATTATTTTCCGGATTCATGTTCAAAAGAGATGTAATAAGAATCCTGCTGTTTTGTAAACGATTTCAAGCAACGGGTCCGGGAAAAACATTATTGATTTTACGACCTATATTTCGGCTTCTGACTTGAGTTGTCATGATCACAACTATTTTGTTCTGAGCTATATATATTCTAGAACGGTGCTACGTTCTGCTGTGTTATATTTATGTGTAGCTTAGCTTATTCTTAGCAATCAAATTGCCTTTGCAGCGCTTAATTATTGATAGAAAGAAACTTTACACATCTGATTTGGATTTCGTTATTTAAATGCTTATTTTTACAGACGTCTTCAACCTTGTCATTGTAGTCGTTATCCCTTGGGACTTCTAGACTTGTTAAGTGGGTTCCTAAAATACAAGGCCCTGATTAGGTTTACGTAGGGTTTCAAAACTTCTCCCTCAAAAATCAGTTTCCTTATAATTCTATTTCCATGTCCGGAAATGCACGAGTTGATGCAGTTGCAAAAATTATTGCTGAGCATTGCTTGTTTTACCACACTGATTTGGAAAAAAGTTCCTAAGTACACTAAAAACCATTTAAACTTTTTGTTTAAATTTCAATACTGGGTTGATCAAACTAGCTTCGTAATGTTTATTCATTGATTGATAGCAACTGTTATTAGGTGCTTCTGATTTTATTGTTTAAATGCCATTTAAAAAAAACAACTCATGTCATCTTCGAAAATCGTACAATAAAAGGAACAGGATTGACACATATAAGTAGTTTAGCTTATTTTTATCAATCAATCTGCCTTTGCAGTGCTTATTTATTGATAGATAGAAAATCTAAACATCTGCATCTGAATTCAGTATTTAAACGCTTATTTTTAGCAGACGTCTTCTACCTTGTCATTATAGTCATTATCACTCGAATTTCTAGACTTGTTATGTCAGTTCCTAAAAGCCGAGGCCCTTATTTGGTTAACTTCGGGGTACAAAAATTCTCCCTCTAAAACTGAATTCCATATATTTCCAATTTTTTTATTTTATGAATTTTTTAATCACGCCCAAAAACGTTTGAAACCGAACATACCAGAAAAAGAGCATACCGACAATCTTTTACGCGGAAAACCGAGCAAAAACTCTGTGTGTTGTGTTTTCTTGGTCTTCAGGACTGAAAGCGTTATAAAACTCTAGATATGTTTTTTATTATCTCGGAATATTATTGAAATGACAAATCAGAGAAATGGTGGTCAGTACCAAAACGCTATCTACATAAATGTATTCTAGATATATCATCAAAGAGTTCATTACCACCAAAACTTTTTGAACCTATAATCTCTTTCCGTCGACTTTTTCAAAAACAAGTATTAAAAAAAGCAGTCGAGTAAAAATGGGATTGCAGTTTTTTCCAACAAAGGAACATGAAATCTCGATTTTAGACAACAAACAGCTCAGCACTGTGCATAATATGAATGCTCAAAATGCATTCGGCTAATTCCCTTAATTTTTAGACCAAGACAGGAACCAATGATTTTTTCTGTTCCAATTCAAAAAGCATACACAAGTTGTACACAATTGAAACCAGTAATTACGAGCAATTCTATATATACACTCCACAAATACCCTCGCTTTATTCTAAAAAAAGTTGTCTAAGGTTTGAATGCTAATGATCCTAGTTTTTTCTTGTTCAAAAGACCGGCGACGCAAATTTTCTCAAAAAGTGATGTCCTAGAATGTGTTTTGTGTGCTAAATCTTGCCTTTTGCGCTAAAAAAAACTTAAAAGCTTTTCCGAACGTTCGCGCGCTTTAATCGACTTTCGTTCAACAGACTTAAATAATTGCTTGTTTTTTGTTGAATTAACACAAGTTTTGGTTAAATAGCTGGCTTTAACTGTTTTAACTAGTGTGTCTGGCTACTGTAGTTGACAGGAAACTTGTGCTTTGCTACAATTATGCAGTTGAACCAATATTAGACCAGAACTCAAATAATTGTTACATTAAACTCCTTTTTCTTGAAAACTTCAAAACACTCGTCTGTTTCCCTCAAATAGGAATAGATTACCAACCAGAAAGCTTATGAAACTACCCAAGAAAATTTGTCTTAACTCCCTAACCCTAACCAAACACTATGATTAATAAATACCTCTCACAGTTTTTGCGAATTTATAACTTTGAAACCTGTTCTTTTTCTAGGAGTTTATTGTTGTTGTGACGGCTAAAGATAAGAAATTAGTAAAAATGCGATGCGTTTAGGCAACAAGGGCTACAGGAGGGCTACTGAATGCTAGAAATTTGCAGAGACGAATCATATTGTGGAAATCTTTAGAACTCTTTGGTGTATTGTCTTTTTTCGGGTTTTGCAAAAGCTTTTTCGTTATCTTTAAAACTGTGTGACTTTGTCTGCTGTTTTTCACTCTGTTTTCGTTATTTATAGATTGCATTAACTCTAATAAACTCTCAAAACTTTCTCCCACAGATAACGTCTGAGATCTGCTTTTCAAAAATATTGAAAGTAGAAAAAAAAAAGAGACATCAAATTTTCTGGTGACTACTGGAACCAATTTTCTTCGAAAACTCCTCTTCTGCTGATGGTAACGTCTGAAACCAATAGGGATAAAGGGACTTCGCAGACGGCAACGTCTGAGACCGAGGACTTCTGCAAAAAATCAAGTTTTGGAAGTTTTTTCCAAAAAAAATTAAAAAGCTAGTTATTTTCGTCAAATGAAAGTTTTGATATTTGCTGTGGCGCCTAATGACTTTCTATTTACTTCCATATACAGGTGAAACCATCAAACCGAATGACAATGACTTGTTGTAGGGGTTTGTTTAGTGGTTTATTCGGCAATTCAAATGAATATGTAGTCAGAAAATTAGCTTGTGTTTTTTGAATTTTCTGATTTCAAAAAATTTTTTCTGACATTTCTCATTTATATGATACTGATTGGATAAATCGATGAAAATGGCTTTCTGTTTGATTACAAACTAACTCAGGAGAGTAGTTTAAGGGTTTATTCCGCAATTGAAACGGATATGTAGTCAGAAAGCTAAATTGTGCTTTTTGATTTTTCTGAATTCAAAAAATTTTTTCTGACATTTCCACTTTATATAATGCTGATATGATATATCAATAAAAGTGGCTTTTTGTTTGATCGAAAGCCAATTCCGAAGGGTGGTTTAATAGTTTTTTCCGCAATTCAAATGGATATGTAGTCAGAAAACTAAATTGTGTTTTTTGAATTTTCTGAATTCAAAAAATTTTTTCTGACATTTCTCATTTGTATAATACTGATTGGATATATCGATGCAAATAGCTTTCTGCTTGATTACAAACCAATTCAAAAGAGTGGTTTAATAGTTTTTTCCGCAATTCAAACGGATATGTAGTCAGAAAACTAAATTGTGTTTTTTGAATTTTCTGAATTCAAAAAATTTTTTCTGACATTTCTACTTTATATAATGCTGTTATGATATATCGATAAAAGTGGCTTTTTGTTTGATCGAAAGCCAATTCCGAAGGGTGGTTTAATAGTTTTTTCCGCAATTCAAATGGATATGTAGTCAGAAAACTAAATTGTGTTTTTTGAATTTTCTGAATTCAAAAAATTTTTTCTGACATTTCTCATTTGTATAATACTGATTGGATATATCGATGCAAATAGCTTTCTGCTTGATTACAAACCAATTCAAAAGAGTGGTTTAATAGTTTTTTCCGCAATTCAAACGGATATGTAGTCAGAAAACTAAATTGTGTTTTTTGAATTTTCTGAATTCAAAAAATTTTTTCTGACATTTCTACTTTATATAATGCTGTTATGATATATCGATAAAAGTGGCTTTTTGTTTGATCGAAAGCCAATTCCGAAGGGTGGTTTAATAGTTTTTTCCGCAATTCAAATGGATATATAGTCAGAAAACTAACTTATGTTTTTCGATTTTTCTGATTTAAGGAACATTTCTCTAAATTTTGTGCGTTTTTTCGCATAATTTTCTTTCAAAGTTAGAAAATTGCCTTTACTCGCTTTGAAAATAATATTACTAGTCAAGGTTTATCAATCGAGGTGTTATAGTAACAAAAAGTTTTTTTTTTGGGACAAAATCAATTTTTTGAAGGCTTTTTGTCGAAAAAAAAGTAGAGATTTTGGATGGCTCTAACCGGGGAACAGGACATCAGAGGTAACGTCTGAGACCTCGGGCGGACTTCTGCTGGTGACGTCTGAAACCAGTAAAAAAAACAGATCCTCTCGTCGGGGTGACGTCTGAAACCCAATTTCCAAAAAAAATCGTCTGCTGGGTAACGTCTGTAACCCAATCTTGGCTTCGTCGCTGAAAAAATTGCTTGTCTTTTCTTTTCTGTGACTTTTCTGTGTCTTTTCGGTGTCTTTTCTGTGTCTTTTCGGTGTCTTTACTGTGTCTCTTCTGTGTCTTTACTGTGTCTCTTTTGTGTCCTAAGAGACTTTTGCCAGTAACAGGGGAGACTTTTGTCCTCAAAATTGTTTTGGGGAAAGAAGGTTTTGTTCTTTGAACGAGGGGTAAACCATAAAATGTAAGAGAATGTAGATAAGGTTCAATTACATTGTTCTAGACAGTTTAGTTTGGTAAGTTTTTATATCAGTTTTAAGTTGCGGGAACAACCAACTCGTTTTGGTTGCGATAAGGACAAAAGTCAATGTTTTTTCAAGTTTTACTTCTGACTTGATTGTTGCACGACAAAAAGTATTCCCTAGTTCAGATACCTTCTTTTGTAAACGTAAGAAAATTGTTGGTATGGTCTACTTCAAGCCACAGGAAATCATAACGAAAATACTTATATGTTTGAGTATTTCGTGAGCATATCAAGACTCTATGATCGTGATTTAATGAACTGAACACCATCATTGTTCAACAAGTCTGCTTTAGCTTGAAAAACAAATAAAATAATCACATTTGTCACCTAGTTTTATAAATGAGTTCAGGAAGATACGCAATCAATTTTCACATTTTCTCGAAGAAACTGTCTCCGATAGTTGCTTTGCAACTCCTGTGATTACAAAAAGTATCATGACATCTGACCGCACTAAAAAGAAAAAAAAACAAAAATTGGTTTGGAGGAAAATCAACGATTTCTTACATCTCAAACCAAACAAAGGACATACTAAATCTAAGAAACCGAATTTACCGAATCTACGAGACGAAATATGCCACGATGTGTCTTACGTTTGAAACCGAACATACCAGAAAAAGAGCATACCGACAATTTTGTACGTGGAAAACCGAGCTAAAACTTCCTGTGTTGTGTTTTCTCGGTCTTCAGGACTAGAGTCGTTATAAAACTCTAGATATGTTTTTCATAATCTCGGAATATTATTGAAATGACAAATCAGAGAAATGGTGATCAGTACCAAAATGCTATCTAACTAAATGTATTCTAGATATATCATCAAAGAGTTCATTACAACCAAAACTTTTTGAACCTATAATCTCTTTCCGTCGACTTTTTCAAAAACAAGTATTAAAAAAAGTAGTCGAGTAAAAATGGGATTGCAGTTTTTTCCAACAAAGGAACATGACAACAAACAGCTCAGCACTGTGCATAATATGAATGCTCAAAATGCATTTGGCTAATTCCCTTAATATTTAGACCAAGACAGGAACCAATGATTTTTTCTGTTCCAATTCAAAAAGCATACACAAGTTGCACAATTGAAACCAGTAATTACGAGCAATTCTATATATACACTCCACAAATACCCTCGCTTTATTCTGCCAATATGGGTGGTTAATTAAGTTTTTATCATCAAGGTATGCTTATAATTAGGCATTAATTATTGAATAGGATTCAAAGACCTATTCCTCTTTCACCTTCAGGGTAGAGTTTTTAGTTTGAAGATCAAAAACTTGATTATTTTCCGGATTCATGTTCAAAAGAGATGTAATAAGAATCCTGCTGTTTTGTAAACGATTTCAAGCAACGGGTCCGGGAAAAACATTATTGATTTTACGACCTATATTTCGGCTTCTGACTTGAGTTGTCATGATCACAACTATTTTGTTCTGAGCTATATATATTCTAGAACGGTGCTACGTTCTGCTGTGTTATATTTATGTGTAGCTTAGCTTATTCTTAGCAATCAAATTGCCTTTGCAGCGCTTAATTATTGATAGAAAGAAACTTTACACATCTGATTTGGATTTCGTTATTTAAATGCTTATTTTTACAGACGTCTTCAACCTTGTCATTGTAGTCGTTATCCCTTGGGACTTCTAGACTTGTTAAGTGGGTTCCTAAAATACAAGGCCCTGATTAGGTTTACGTAGGGTTTCAAAACTTCTCCCTCAAAAATCAGTTTCCTTATAATTCTATTTCCATGTCCGGAAATGCACGAGTTGATGCAGTTGCAAAAATTATTGCTGAGCATTGCTTGTTTTACCACACTGATTTGGAAAAAAGTTCCTAAGTACACTAAAAACCATTTAAACTTTTTGTTTAAATTTCAATACTGGGTTGATCAAACTAGCTTCGTAATGTTTATTCATTGATTGATAGCAACTGTTATTAGGTGCTTCTGATTTTATTGTTTAAATGCCATTTAAAAAAAACAACTCATGTCATCTTCGAAAATCGTACAATAAAAGGAACAGGATTGACACATATAAGTAGTTTAGCTTATTTTTATCAATCAATCTGCCTTTGCAGTGCTTATTTATTGATAGATAGAAAATCTAAACATCTGCATCTGAATTCAGTATTTAAACGCTTATTTTTAGCAGACGTCTTCTACCTTGTCATTATAGTCATTATCACTCGAATTTCTAGACTTGTTATGTCAGTTCCTAAAAGCCGAGGCCCTTATTTGGTTAACTTCGGGGTACAAAAATTCTCCCTCTAAAACTGAATTCCATATATTTCCAATTTTTTTATTTTATGAATTTTTTAATCACGCCCAAAAACGTTTGAAACCGAACATACCAGAAAAAGAGCATACCGACAATCTTTTACGCGGAAAACCGAGCAAAAACTCTGTGTGTTGTGTTTTCTTGGTCTTCAGGACTGAAAGCGTTATAAAACTCTAGATATGTTTTTTATTATCTCGGAATATTATTGAAATGACAAATCAGAGAAATGGTGGTCAGTACCAAAACGCTATCTACATAAATGTATTCTAGATATATCATCAAAGAGTTCATTACCACCAAAACTTTTTGAACCTATAATCTCTTTCCGTCGACTTTTTCAAAAACAAGTATTAAAAAAAGCAGTCGAGTAAAAATGGGATTGCAGTTTTTTCCAACAAAGGAACATGAAATCTCGATTTTAGACAACAAACAGCTCAGCACTGTGCATAATATGAATGCTCAAAATGCATTCGGCTAATTCCCTTAATTTTTAGACCAAGACAGGAACCAATGATTTTTTCTGTTCCAATTCAAAAAGCATACACAAGTTGTACACAATTGAAACCAGTAATTACGAGCAATTCTATATATACACTCCACAAATACCCTCGCTTTATTCTGCCAATATGGGTGGTTAATTAAGTTTTTATCATCAAGGTATGCTTATAATTAGGCATTAATTATTGAATAGGATTCAAAGACCTATTCCTCTTTCACCTTCAGGGTAGAGTTTTTAGTTTGAAGATCAAAAACTTGATTATTTTCCGGATTCATGTTCAAAAGAGATGTAATAAGAATCCTGCTGTTTTGTAAACGATTTCAAGCAACGGGTCCGGGAAAAACATTATTGATTTTACGACCTATATTTCGGCTTCTGACTTGAGTTGTCATGATCACAACTATTTTGTTCTGAGATATAAATATTCTAGAACGGTGCTACGTTCTGCTGTTGGACTCCGTTTGTCGGTAGTTGGGTTTTGTTTCTCTTCATAGCTTTATTGATTGTCTGTTTTTAAAAATGAAGCTTTTCTATAGTATACAGTGACCTACAAATGGGGCAGCAGAATTATCATCAGACCTAAACTTTTTATTGCAAAACTTCTGAAAAAAGATTTCCTTTAAACTTTGGGTCAACCTAATTGTTCGAAAGAAAACAGTTTTTTGCATGCTCAACATCAAAGTTTATTGATGATAGTTCTTCCACTGTGGTGTTTTTGATGCGTAAAGACCGGTCATAGACGTTGCTGCCTTGAAGGCTAGTCGGAGAGGTTATTGCCGGGGTTACTTTTGTGTATCTTGTGTCAATCACAATCTTAAAAAATTTTTTCAATATTTTCCCAATTTTTTTGAAAACGATGTGAGACTCCATTGCTGTAGATTTATGGATAGTGGCCTCCTTAAGTGCTATTTGTGCTAGCTTTGCGTCAAAAATTTCAATTGATTATTTCCCAGATTTTTTTTGTTTTTTAAAAATGCTTTTCGAAGCTGTTGTTCAATTCACGATGGTAATATTTTAATTTGCTCACCAGATGCACGTGCTCAGCCGTGTAATATGATTTCCACTTGTATGAATGGCTGTTGAGTCAGTTGTTTCTTTCAAAATTCCGTCAAAAATGAACGGTAGGTCGGATTTTGATTTTTGAGCTGGGCCAACTAATACTCTTCTGGTAACGGCTAGACGGTTTATAACAGCGCTTGGCGTGAAAAAGGTTACATTTAGTTTTTCCGGGAGCAGCAGGCATTTTAATGCCAACCCTGACGGCTGTGACGGATCAATGTCTTCCACCGTGTTTTTACCGTCAGTAGAAACAAGAGGGGTCTTAATTCTTGACTCTTTGTTGCTGTGCCTTCAAAAAAAATTTTTTTACCTGTTTTTCTTTACTATTTCTTTTATTTACTATTATGTACTTGTTGTGGTCCATAACACGGGTCAAAAACTTCAATAGGTTGAACTTTAAACTTTAATTGGAACTGAAAATATACAAAGCTAAGCTCGTATTTATAGTAGTTTTCAATGCGAAAGTATACAGAGAAAATTTAGATTAGCTAAAAATATTTTACTTAATAGACATGTGAATAAGTCTTAGTTCCAAATCCCGGAGGTGATCTTCTTTTTTCATTAATTTTTCGCGAGAATCATGTATGGCCTAGATACAATCGAGTTCATTAGTTGAAGGTCGGTGGATTTTAGAATCAGGTTTCTGTTGGTGGGGGAATACTAACATATGCTTGATAGGTCAATATGATAAGGAAAGCGCCAAAACAAAATTAAAACTCAGTTTAAGTTTTGTGACCACTACTAATCGACATAGCAACAAAGATCGTGAGCTATTTTTTTGTTCGTCCAAACTTTAAAAAAGGAAACCTCAAAGTTTCATGATGTCTCTTTGAAACCATCACATCCTTCCTCTTTTTTCAACAAGATTTTAGGTATAGGTTCTCCAAATCTGTCCGGTTGATTTCTGTTTCTTGATGATATTCGTGAAAACTCTGATGGTTCGTGTTGTTTGCGATCTTCAGCTAATGTGGCTGCGGAAGCTTCATCCTCATGTGAAGTTCCCAGACCTGTGTTCTGAAGTTGTGGTTCTGATTGAGTTGTGTTCTCCTCGACTGTTGGTTCAGTTTTCACAATATCCTCGTCTAGTTTCGCAATTTGGTTGTCAGTCACTAGAATAGTCTGTGTTGGGTTCTCGGGCTGAATAAAGATGTGTTTGAGTCCTTCCTGATGATGAGGGTAGCAGGAACTGTCTTCGTCTTCTCATTGGCCTTGAACAGAATTGAATCGGACAAGCCGAAATCTGCTATTGCTGGTACTCTCACTCTGCGTCCCAATACGAGTTCAACTCGAGTTTTGCCCCACGTCTTTGAAAGGTTGCGATGTATTATCAGTGCCCTTTGCAGGAGCGCTCCAAATAACACATTGAGATAGGGACTACACGCTTGAGGTGCTCGCTTCACTGTCTGAACTGCTCTTTCAGCTAGTCCATCAGCACGTGAATGATATGCGGATGAACTGATTTTATAATTCCAATGTTTCATATCATTTTCACATCAGCAAGGTCACCGCTTGCAAATTTAGGACCATTATCAGATATTAAAGGTTTTGGTATTCCGAAATCTTGCAAAGATTTGAGTAAGATATACCTTTACTGTTTCTGATATTTTTTTTTCCGCGATGAAATCTTCTATGCGGTCAGAACCCGCGTCAGTAATTAAAAAGATTTGACCTTGGTCCCTAACAGAACTCCAGTCTATGTGGAGCCGTTCCCAAACTCCGGCTTCTGACTTTTCTTACATTTGCTAACAAAATGTTGGACGTCTTGGGTAAAGCCAGGCGACCATGCAACCATTCTGACTGATGCCTCAGCTGCACCAGGATGTGTCTCGTGCTCTTTTGCCACAAGCAAGTGCCGTAGTTTGGGTGGAATGAAAGTAACAACACCTCTGAAAATAATTCCATTGTGTATAGTCTGCGAATATTTGTGTTGCTCGAATTCTTTTTCTGCTTCCGAACATTGTTTATAATTGCCGCTTTTGATTCGTTTCATTATGTCCTGGAAGAATCTGTTTGCTACAAGTTCAATTTTTATTTCTATTTGGGTCACCAAATCACTCAGCGAATTGGATATTATTGATTGTGAAGCACACTCGACCGTTGTCGGATTCGTCTTTGTTAAAACCCATTCTGCTCAAAGCATCTGCGTTGTGTTTCTGATCTCATGGTGTGAACTTCAACTAATAGTCGAAACCCACTAGAGCTATTGTGATCCTAGCTGATGCTGTCCTTGGGATCTTTTCGTCTTGTGCAAATTTTTTGAGTGTTTTGTAGTCCGTCTGTAGGGTAAATCGTCTTCCAAGAAGGAATTGCTTCCATCTTGTGACAACAAACACAATTGCCAGTGCTTCGCGCTCTATGCTCGAGTAGTTTTGCTCCAATGGACTCAATTTTCTTGATACATATATAACTGGATGTCCTTCTTGCGAAAGAACCCCACCAAGGGTTTTTTCAGAGGCGTCAGTATTAACTGTTGCTTTTTTGTGAACTATAATGCTGTGCAAGTTTGTTAGCACAAAATTCATTTTTTATGTCATCAAAGGTTTTTTGTTGCGCTTTGTGCCGTGAGAAATCGCTATTTCTCGTCTTAATTAAGAGAAGTATTTTTGTTGCAAAATCAGGAATCATTCTTCCGTAAAAATTGGCTAGCCTCACAAACGATTCGAGTTGTTTGTTGCTAATTGGTGCTTCTCCATTTTTTAGTTTTTCAAACTGTTTGGGATCTACCGCTATTCCCTACTTTGAAATAGAGTATCCAAACAACTCTTTTGACTTAGTTTTGATCTAAATTTTTTCTCATTAAGAGTAAAATTTTGTCTTGTAGTCGACTCGACTGCAAGATTGTTCTTGTCGAACTGCTCTTTGGTAGTTCCAAATACTCTTATATCGTCTTGAACAATCAGAACACCTTTAACTCTTTTGAGTGTTGATTCGATGCAATTCTGGATGAATGAAGAAGAGTTTTTCAATCCCTGAATTAGTTGGCACATATTCAACAATCTCTGAGATGTGTTGATTGTGCATATATTTTTTTTCGTCAAATTCAATTTGATAGTAGGCATCAGAGAGGTCAATTCTGCCAAAGTATGAGGCCCCATGTAGATTGTGGAAGATTGTCTCCATGTCTGGTATTGAGTACTCCTCATCCATGACCTTGCCATTGATATGCCCTTTCTATTCCTTACAAAGTCTCAGGTCTCCATTCTTTTTTTCTGCTACACAATTGGAGTTGCTTTCGTGACACTTCCTGTCTGTACCGGTTCAAAAAAACCCTGTCTGACCATTTGTTCCAGCTTCTCTGTGACCTTGTCTTGAAGAGGTAGAGGTATTTTTCTGGCTTTTCAGAACATCGGCTGTGATCCTGGTATCAGCTTCACATGTGCTTTGTAACCCTTCAGAGCAGGTACGTGTTTGGTTGTGATGTTGTTAACACTGTGCTGGGGAGAACGTCTCTACCAAGTAGACCAAATTCTTTATCATACTGCAAAACTGCTAGGTTTATTTGTGCGTGCCTGCTACGTTCCACTCAACGTCACAAGTAAGTGATCCCAAAAGCGCTAATTGATGACCATCATAAGCTTCGAGATGTCATATCTTACCATCCAACTCAGGTTTACCAAGCTCATTCCATATTTTTAAAGATATCGTTGTTCTATCTGCACCTGTGTCAACCTGCATTTTTACTTTGCAATTATTTATTGAGATATATACGCATATCAGAGACATGCTAAAGATTTGTTCTTAGTATAAAACATTCTTATCTTCGATGCTAGAAGGCATGTTCTGAAAAATATATTTTCTTCGCAAAAATGATTCTGTTAATTGTACTTACTTGAAACTGGTTGGAGTTTGCTTCTTAACATTTTTGCGAAGTATCCCACCATTTCACAGGTGATGCCATTTTTACTTTGCAGGGACACGGTCAACTAGAATGTGGCTTACCTCCACACCTAGTGCACATATTGTTGCTTTTAATAGTCTGAAATTTTTCGTTTTGTTTTCAAAAGGTCTTTTTGAACTTGAACTCAACTTCTTCTTTAACAGTAAAAGGCTTATTACCTGTTGAAGAACTTGCAATAGCCATTGCTTGACTTCTGAATTCTAAGCTCTAGATCATTTCAGTAACCGACAGTGCTGGTTTTGATTTAATACTCTCTTGTAGTCTAGGTTTTGCTTTAGGGCCCCTCAAACCTGAAGTAAACTTTATTTTTACAAACTCCTCTCCTGTGTTAGCAGCAGTTTTGAGATTTTCGCAGTCACAATAGCGTGATTACTCCCTAAGAGGCCCTAGGAAATCGTTGACTGACTCCCCTACACCTTGTATTACGCACAGAAACTTAACCTTTACTTATCCTCTCTTTAGGAGAAACAAATTTTGAATCGACAATCTGATGTCTTTATACGGAGTGTCTATCAAATTTCTAGGACTTTTCAGGCATCTTTTCAAGAATTGCATTTAATATTTGCATCTTGCTCGCACATACTGAGAAAGCAATTGGTTAATTGTCGGTCCTGTATAGTACTATCGGTGTCGATCCGGTCCTCTTTCTTCTCTGAGCGACATTTCACCACAAAAGAGATAATCCAAGCAGTAGCTGATCCTGCATTCTTTAAATCCAAAATTTGTAGGTCTGTAGGTGGTCTAGTTACCATTGTTGTGGCTAATAACAGGGGTCAAAGATTTCATTAAAATGAATTTTAAATTATAATTGGAACTGAAAATATACAAAATTTAGCTCGTATTGATAGTAGTTATCTATGCGAAAACAAAAAAAGAAAATTTAGATAAGCAAAAAACATCATACTTGATTGATATGTGGATAAATCTTAGCTCCAAATCCCGGAGGTGATTTTTTATTTTCATTCCCCTTTCATGAGAATCATGCATAGCCTAGATACAATCGAGTTCATTAGTTGAATGTCGGTGAATGTTAGAATCAGGTTTCTGTTGGTGGGGGAATTTACTTCTGACATGTGATTGATAGGTCAATAAGATAACGATAGCGCCAATACAAAATTAGAATTGAGTTCCGTTTTGTGGCCATTACTTATCGTCATTACTTATCATTACTTAACACAGTTCGTCAGGTAAGTTTTTCTTTTGTTCTTTGAAACTTTATTAAAGAAAACTTCTCAGTTTCTTAATGTTTCTTTGAAACCATCACAGTACTCTGTGCTATGAAGTGAAGGATTTTGATACAGCCGTGCTAAAGGTGAATTTACATGTAGACATTCGATCTGCGTTGTTTTTAATTTCAGTCTGCAGGGTAATTGAGTTTTTGTTTGTTCGAAAGAAAAACACTTATATTCTCTAATACGCAATTGAATGAAATTGTAAAGAAGAAACCTAAAGCTAAGAAAATAACATTATGTTAGAAAAACGTTAAACTAGCTATTTAATGATCCTGTAGTTTCCTTAGTAAAAGTGAGCTGAAAATTTTTTGCACTATTCTTTAATTCCAGCGTGAAGATTTGCAAGTCAATTGAAAATTAAAATCGTACGTTTCAGCGACATCTGGCATATAAATATCTTTTGAGTCCTTCAAAATCTCTTTCAAAAAAGTTCCTCTGTTTTTTTTCAAGGAAGCTCTCAATGTTGGTTTAAGCCGGGTATAAAAACAAGAATCGCTTCTGCAACAGAAGAAACAGTTAAAAATTTGTTGATTTTTTTTACCTTGAACCTTATTTGTTTTTGCTCTCTAATGAGATTTTGATCTCGTAATTGAAAAGAAAATCACTTCAAAAAATCATTTAATATAATCAAGCTTTAGAAAACGAATCAGTTAAATTGTTGTTACGAGGCTTGCTTGAGATCCGTGGACTGAGAGTACTTTCTCCAAAAAATTTTTTTTCCCAAATGTAAATGTAATTCTAAAATGTAATTCCACCAAAATAGTATCTGAGGGAAAAATGATAATTCTTAAAATTGCATTGAACCATTAAAGGTTTTTCTGACCCGTTAAGTTTTCACTTAATTTACTCGGAACTTTTGGTCGGCCAGCCATTTTCTGAAGCAATATCTTCAGCTTTTCATCGGCTAATAGATTGCTATCAAAAAATGCGCTATGTCACAGTCATTGATTCTGCTATTTTCTCCACGTCAACATTTATTTTGAAATTCATTTTGATATCGTTTTCTAATTTTTTTTGCTTAGCCGTTAACGTATTTTTCAACTAACAGAGATCCTAAAGGTGAACCTTGTGGAAATTCGCTTTTCAAGTTTATACTTTTTGATTGAAATCCAAATCGCAGAACTCTTAGCGTTCTTCCCTACAACCATTCGCCTTTCAAAATAGTGGGTTTGTCGAAACTGTGAACTTGCTTTTCCTTTAAAAGTATATAATAGTTTGTAGTGTCAAAATATTTTTAAAGAACTAAAAATACATTGGTAACTGTTTTTTTTTCTTTTTGACTGTAAATTATTTGTTCTGTAATTTCTAGGTTGAAATTATTCCTCGCAATTAGTTTTCTATATATAAACTGGCCGGTAGACAGTAGTTGCTCTTTTTCTACCAAATCCGTTAACTTGAACTGGATTTTTTTGCCGAATATAAGGAGAAATTGGAACTGAATGTATTAGGTCTATTATTGTTTGATCGTTCCTTTGAGAGTTACTTAGGCTTCGTTCAGATGAACTGATTAATGAGCTAATAGAGGGCTCCACTAGTGCTACTCTAGCATCTTGAACGCCAATGCATGTGTGTTTGAAGGACCCAGAAAATTACTGGTACTTAAGGAATCTATGATCACATTGAAATTTTAGTTTTTTTTATGGATTGGAAGTTTAAACAATTTTTCAATTGTTTGGGAGTATTGATTTTTTCTATTTGGGATCCACTGAAATCTCTGAAAGTTGCAAATCAGTTAATTAGTAGAATTGCAATTTCCATATGTTTCGAGATCTTAATATCTAAACTGTTTAACAAAGCTCAAATTCTTGTTAGAGTCTTTTCTTTGTGTTGAAGATCTAAAATGAAGTTCGATAAGGCTTTTTCTTTATTAGACTTGCGAAAACTTGAGGTAATTTCTCTAAAATTGACCGTTTTTGGCTTCAAAAAAGCAAACTCACGAAAGTTGTTTTTCCGTTCTCTTACCGAGCTATTTTCCGAAGAAAAAGTGAATTTTTGTTTTTCCAAATTAACAGTTTTCAATTGGAGTGTGCATGCTTAGAAAACCTTCCAACAGTCTCATGAATATTAGTTATTTCATGTAACCTGTCACGGCACCGTAAAAATTATTGCAGTATAATTTGTTGATAAATTATTAGAGCACTATGGCTAAATAGTTTTTCTTTGCTGTTTTGGACTTCAAAATCATTGACACAGTAACCCAAATTGTTGCCAAATGATCGATTTTCAAAATTTCATTGCCTCCTTGCTTGTTTGATATTAGTCTGTTGTGATTTGCTCAATTTAGATTGAAGAAGAGGTTGCAATTCCTGAGGCAAAAGCATTATTGAAGTATTTGGAGTAAAAAATATGCATTTGGCAAAATTAGTCCCGGGTTGATTTTGACATCAACACTTTTCGCTACGAAGTACCAAATAACCGCCAACGCAGAAGAGAGTGTATTTGCACGCTGAAACACGTTGTTGGCAGTTACGACTTCTTTTCAATGCATGTTTTCTAGATACATGAACAGAACTGCAACATTAGGTGACTAAAAAAATTTTGCAGAGCATGAGTAGTACAGATACTAAAACTAAGAGTCAATTATAAGAAATTTAAAGCAAAAATATAATTAGGCAGCTTTATTCTATGAAAATTAACACAAAAATGCAGCACAAACTGTAGCTAATAACCATTTGTATGAATGTTTGCAATTTGTTTTGTAGTATGTTTGCATGAAAGGTTTGCATGTTAACCAGAGTTGCATTTGCACTTATATAGCACAGCGTTGATTTCAAACAAACACGGTTACAAGAAGTTAAGGAAAATGACCTATTATTACATATATTTCATATGGAAGTCCCTGCCTAAAATAAATGTTTCGATCATCGTGGAGATTAAGCGTCAAAGTTTTTTTTTTCTTGATTATACGCAATAACACCTCCAAACTGCTTCTATGACATTAAAAACTATTTTCAGAAAACAAACAACATTTTGTTATCTATTTAAAAAAGTTTTCTGAATGGTTCTTGAACAGCCACGTTTCAAATAAACTAAACAAATGCATTTGTCGCCAATGTCCTAAATGAATTGCTTCACGAAAATAGTGTGTCCTGTCAGTCTTTGGGTGTTTTGATATAGAATTTTTTTCTGGATTAAAAACAAAATGGGAACCAGGTTGATTTTTTATTACCACTTTTCAACAGGAAATACCATATAACAACCAAAACAGAGGAGATTTTCTTTGCATTATAAAATGAATTTTTGCAATTAGGACTTCTTTTTTAATGCAGCTTTGCGAGATTCTTGTCCACAGTTGCAACGATATTTATCTGAAAAAATGTCGCTGAGCATGAGTAGAAAACAGTAAAAATTTGAGTCAATTATATGCCATTTCCAGCAAAGTTTTAATTATAGAACCCATGTCGCAATTTAACATTGATTGATATTGAGTAGTAGTTTTTTTTACTACTGAGCAGAAAATTCAGAGTCTTTGATTGGTTTTTTAATTGTCAGAATAGATTTGATTCAGATGCAAACTTATATTTATAATATGATTTATTATATTAGTATAGGTTTCAGATACCGTGTCGGGATACTAAAAAATGGGACCGTCGTTTAGTTATTCGGTCGATAAAAGGCATACTTCACACGACTTTTCAATTCAGCGTGGTGTTTTAAGACTCTAGTTTTCCTAAATTTGATCCTGGCTCCCGGCAGAAAATTTCCAAACACTCAAAAAAAACCTTTTCAGTCGAATCTGGAGTTTTTTTATTTAATTATGTTCAGAAGCTTTGGAGAAAATTTGATTTAACCATAAGAACATGTTGTTCGTTTTTATTTTCTTTCTTTTTGCTCGTGTTTCACGCTAGATTATCAGCGTTGGGTACCTAATTTTACGGACGTTGGCATCAATTTTTTCCATTTTGATCTGTAAAAGGGATTACATTAATCTCATTGTACAACTTGACCGGGATATTATTGGAACAGTTGGCGTAGTCAAAAACTTTGGCTATTTAGTTTCTGACGTAAATCTTTTTCTTTAAGAACTGTCAACGAATTTTGATGAAATTCGAAGTCGAATTATGGTGGTAATTTTGATCACGACAAGGAATCCGATGCAGTTGAGCGGAAAGTGAGTAACTATACGGTTTAAATGTTTATCGCCCTATTTTTTCGCAAGTGCAGTGAGAAAACGGCGATTGAACAAAAGTTCGATCTCTCGATAGTGGTTTTCTGAACCCATGATTTCACTCTTCGTTCCAATTTTTCAAATGGGGTCTTCTAAATGGTTTTCCAATTCAATTGCTAGTTTTCGAGTAATTTTTTTGTAATTTTTTGTAATTTCAAGTTTTACTTGTTTGATGTTACATTTTTTGTAATTTCAAGTTTTACTTGTTTAATTCGTCAAAAGAAACTCTTTGAATTGCAGGTTAAGGACTTGCCCTGCTATGTTTTCACATTATTTCTTTTGCGCCTTTTCTGTGTCCTGACTCTTCTCTCTTTAATTTCCTTTCGGTTCTGCTTAAATGGCATCCTATTAATGAATCAAAAAGTCTAGCTTTTTAACTTTAGAACTTCCTTTTTATATTTTGACTACTTTTCATTAAAAACAATTTTATCCCAAAATTTTGTTGATTTCATGAGAATAATCATATGACCAAACACAGTAATTTTTTTCAGTGAGAATATTAGACCAATAATTTGCTCTGAACGGCTGAGATTATCCTGAGTTTTCGTTGATCCGACTCTTAGAGGAAAGGCTGGAGGTTTCATGACTAATTTTAGGCAAACAATGACTTACTGCGTAGCTGAAAAACACGATAATATAAACGACTCATTCGGTTATCGGTCATCAATTACCGTCATATGATCGATTTTGCTGCACCCGTTGAAATGGCCCGACACTCTCCATCACTTTTTCTGTTGATTTTTGCGCAAATGCTTTCAAAATGGGCGCTATTAAACATTGGCACAAAATTTTTTTAGGACATTTTTATCATTTTTCAATTGCTGTGCCATTATCGTTCTGTTTATTTTGTAATTGAAATATTGAGACCTGCCTTTTTGAAGTTTCCACTTGTCTTGTTTTTTATTTGGCCGGATAATGGACTAACTTCCGTTTAATTTGGTAAATAAATAGTGAACTGTTGAACCTGCTTTTGAACAGGGTGGCTTTTGTCAGCCTGCACGTGAAACAGACATTTCTAACACAACCATAGTCCATGAAAACAAAAACGCTTGGACATATTCTATACTGCACTTCACAAAATTGTAAATTTTTAGCCCCGCGACATGATTTTTTAAAATTGACGTTATAAATTTTTTGAACCATATCAATCCTAATTATCCTAATCCAGGTCAATCCTAAGAAACAGAACCGAAGCTGCTTTGAAGTAAGTTGTCGGCCAAAAGGGCCAAAAAAGCGCTCAAAACTTTTAAGTCTGGGTTCATCACGGGTGGCTATTGTCAGCCTACAGGTGGAACAGAAAAATCTAACACAACCATAGTCCATGAAAACAAAAACGCTTGTTGCAGAAATTATCTCCCTCCTCCCCCACGGAAATAAACGCTTAACTTTTAATAAGCTGCGCATTTTGTTTCAGTAACTAATTTTTATTCATTAATTGCTGATATAACCTGTTTTTCATGACGAAAACCAATCTAGTTGGATGAATTCTTTTCAAGGTTACATGACAATTTACCCAATGCCATTATACCCAATGCCAAAATACTCAATGCCATTATACCCAATGCCAAAATACCCAATGTCATTATACCCAATTCACATTGATTTTTTCGTTCCATAATCCGAGTACTAATTAGCAGGAAACAGCTCTTACACGATGGTTTAACAAGCGGATAATTTAATCCTATGTTCTGTTGTGATAGTTTCATATCAAGTCCTATGGGCCGCTGAGGTATGGCCGTGGCCATTAAGTATGTTAAAACATAGGGTAAAAGCGACTGCTAATTTGTTGTCGGATTTTTGAACGAAAATATCAGTACATTGGGTATAATGGCATTGGGTATTTTGGCATTGGGTATAATGGCATTGGGTATTTTAGCTTTGGTATAATTGCATTGGGTAAATTGTCCTGACACCCTTTTCAAATATTTCAAGAATTAGTTCACTGCAAACATTTGAAACGCAAATTACGCATCTTTATCCAAGTGTTTCTTAAGACGATTTATTAATGCAAAATCAAAGGGAGGATTTTTGTTTAGAGACCGATATACCTCGAAGAACAACGTAATGCTAAATAGGTAAGCACTTTAACTAAAACATTCAGTGAAAAAATAACTCGCAGTTATTTTTCGACAAAAATTTTTTCGTAATTTGCATAACACTACCAGAAGTAGCCCTGCAAAAACAAAATTCCATTATCTCGGGAAAAAAGTCAAAACTGAAATCAGAACTGCACGAAAACGTTTTAGTCAGCGTTTTTTCGAATAAAATATTGAGATTCGCGATTAATATTTTAAAAAATCAGACGACTCTGAGGCAAAAATCCCGAAAAATTGTTTAGCTCCTTCATAGCAATAATCTTGTCAAGAATAAAAATGCAGTAGCAACAATTTCCATTAAACTTTTTGCAAAATTCGGCAGATACACAAAACATAATGAAAACACTTTCAAAAAATATGAAACAGTATGACAGAACTAAACAGATTGGATTTCTAATCAAAATACAAAGCCAAAGAAAACAAAGGAAATGGTTGTGCATTTAATAAAAATTTAAGTATTCCAGAACATCGCTCGTTGAAACATTGAAATGTTTTTAAACACATCTTTGATAGCGGTAAAAATTCTTGCAAATGAGAAAATTGTAACAGTACCAATTTTTAAACACGGAGATCAGAAAACTGTGAGTAATAAATGACTTTTTTGAATTCTGGCTGCCATTAAGTTTCATTAACAGTATCTACTTTCCGAAAAACAGAACAAGCTCTAGTACTTTCTGGGATTTAATTTCCAAACCGTAGATCATAAGGTATTCCTAGAGAAAGGACTCCTATCAAAGGGAGGTATTAGTGAAAACTTGGATGTTTTCCAGCAATTAACAAAATTGGGAACTAGTACACCAAAGGATATTGAAGTGAGCACGAAATTTCCTCAAGGTTCGATGTCAGGATGGCTTATGTTTTTAATTTAAAAAATTGATGTCCAGCTTTTACAGCTTTTTCTTAACTAATTGCCGCATCTATTAGCTGATGATACGGGTAACATTTTTGAAACAACCTTAAGAAGCTCAACAATTAGTGCGTCTCTATGCACTCTGAAACAATACCTCGAAATTACAATCTCACAATTAACATCAAAAAATCCGATACTCTGTGGATCCCTAATAAAACTGCAACTACTTTTAAACGACACTGAGTTATAGGGAAGGATTGAATCTAAATATCTTAACATAACAATTGACGAAGAATTTTTTCACAAAACATTTAGTTGAGTTAATTTAAACATAAACAAATTTTTTGCACATATAGCTAATCAAGTCTTAGAAAAAATTAGTTGACTTTTTACCAAAGTAACAATAAAACAAAACTTTAATATTTTTTTATGGATTTATCATGGAATCATTTTTTAAACAATAAAATAAACACAACCTCTGAACTCTACTTAAGGCAACTTCTCAGTTTTGCTCTGAATGCTGCAAACAGTATCCTTTGCAAAATTTCCTGAAGGATCTTGAATAGTTTGAACCAATAATTAATTCTGAAACAAGGACACGAATTGAAATGTGATTCAGGAAAAACATGTTTTTGATACCAAATTGAACAAACAAAAAAATGCCTAACTAATTGGTTACTAATGATCTGACACCACCAGATTACAGGGTCTACAACGAAATGCAAATCAGAGTTGAAAAAAAAACAAATAAATAAGGAATTAAGCAAAATGAGACTTTGTTGGATCACAATTTAATTTGAAGAAACTTAATGATAAGGCACTATGTGGTGCTGCCCTTGAGTCCTCTTCTTGTATATGTAAACTGTTTATGCGAAACTTAATTCTGTTTTGAAACGCATTGAAGAAATCAATTATTATTTTTATTATCATTGAAATATCGTAAGTGCAATCACAGATGATTATAAGCTATCTTTTGAAATGTGCAGCCTACTTTCGAAATTTTAGAAAAACTTTATACTTTTTGTCTGAACATATTTTGAGTTTAAAATGCGTTACTGATCTACAAGATGGTACAAAGAGAACATTTAGGATACTATTTTCCAGTGCTGAAGTTAACGTTTACTTTCAGATTGTAACGAATCAGTTCTGTTCCTCGATATCACTAGAGTAGGGTACATATGATTTTTATTTAACGTTACACCTTGTTGTCTTTCTACAGTGTATTAATTGTTTCAAAAATCAACTTCAAATTTTGATTGAAGAAAAAGAAACAACTTCAATCATGTTTTTCACATTTCTTGAGAACTGTTAAAAAAATGAACAGCAACTACATAGCGCAATGAATATGTTTAGAAACCAACTTAAAACACCATTGTCCTTGTTTCTCTACATTCTGTGAGTGTTTTCGGCAAAATTGCAACTTTATTTTTAGTCGTCGTTAATTCTGGTATTTAAGTTATCTGAACAAATTAGTAACACAGCTGCGAAACACGAATTTTGGATACAAACTAAGTTCCGAGTTCCTTTATTTGGGAGTTAATCCGCCTCGTAGGAAAAACCGCTTTCTAGGGAACTCCACTTCAGAGGAATTTTTCCACCTCACAAAAAATTTTGAAACTCAACAAAATTGCTATAAAGTGATTTTTTTCTGTTTATGCAAAAACATTATTATGTTTAACTTTTCTATTAACCTTGTTGGTATAAATTTATAACATTGACCAATTTACATGAATAGGAAACTTGTTCACTTACCAACTAATTCAAATTTGCCCCCCCCCCCACCGTTTCTATTTAGCCCTCCAGTTAGTACTACCATGCAACTTTAATTACCCTGTGAAACTGTTTTGTTTGAAACCATTCACACGATTCGCTCATAAATCAATTTAACTCCTTTTTCAAAGGAAACTATAAATTGTCATTTTATCCTCCAAAATTCACAAAAACTGTGCTGGGAATTTCTCTCGGTATGTTTACGTTAGTTTACAATCAAAGCCTGCAATAGCCATTATTTGGAAATATGGAGTGGGTGCGTTGACACAAAACATTAGGGGTGAATTTTGGGGCAAATTTACGGGAAATATCGATCGAAAGGTACAGAATTAGTGGGGATTGAGACGCCTAGATTTTGTCAGATCAAATGTTTTGCTTCTCTCAAATCAAGCAAAACTGTAAATGCGTCACTTAGCGGCTTTAACCTGCTTGGAAAAATAACAATTTGAGGGTCGAAAATGTGTTATTAAAATCAACTAAACTTAGATTTGGACTGAAACCAGTCAAATGTTTATTTATGACTGCGACAGAGAAAACAACAACATAAAACCAGGACAGTTTTATGATATGTTCTTTAATTATTTTTTACAATACCTGCGCGTTTTGTGAGTTAATTCTGATTAACGAAGTCAATTTTCTATAAAGTTAGAATTCGAGTATTTTTGGTTAATTTTATGCGGTCAGCGCGCGTCGCCAGGACTTGATGAGTTTTTACAGCAGGTATAAAGCTACATGCTGAAAAGTTTTACAATACGTTAGTAGAATTCTCGGAGGCGTTGTTGAGTATAATCAAAATTGCATACATTTACCGTCAATTAGGCCTTGTTTTACACGTATATAGCCGAGTTATTTTCATGTTTTTAATTTTAATGAGGCTCCGATTTTTAATTAGTTGACGCGCTTTGTTGCTCTTTTGGCGTTCTTAATTGAAAAATTATCGACTGTAGGTCGCGAGTGTGGTGCTTTTCAATTTTATACCACAGCGTGAGAACTCAGAGAACATAAGCGAAAAGTTTTGATTAAAAAGTCACAATGGTGGCTTTAAGACTCGTTTGGTGTTTTTTAAACCATCATTACTCTTATTTTGAATGAGTAAATGTATAAATTGAATTGGTTATTCGTCGTCAACTAGACTAGCCTTTAAATCAGAAACAGCTCCCTCAAAACATAAAAAGCTGCACTCACTCGCAAATATGTTGCTTTAAGCCTTTTCTGTTCAGCTGTTAAATGCAAATTATTGGCGAGTTATCTTCACTTACGGCTCGGAACAGCTGTTGAATTTTTATTAAACTTTTACTCAATTTTATAATCAAGACGTACACGAAAACAATACATTTGTTGGTAAATAACAACAACTATATCATTTGAATGTGGTGTGGCCTACAAGAAAACATCTATCTCTTATTTATAACTGGCTTTGGTTATTACAAAAATTATTATTAGTTTGGTGCTGAATTCATAGTGTAGTCATACTTTGGTTATTAACTTTGCTAAAATAACATTGATCATTGGGGTGGAAAAATTGGTCGCCAAACATTTAATTTCACCAAATTAGTGATTTTTCACATGTTGGTGCAACTTTTGAATTTTCACGCTTGGCGTTACCTTCGCTTTTTATGCGTACACAAATTCATATAAATTCGTTTGTGATAAAAACCTTGGTCCCAAACTTTGAAGCCAGAATTTATCGTCGTCATCAAACTAAAACTATAATATTTGACTTTTATTTTTTCGATTATTATATCACTTAGATACTTATAAATCGAGCTGACCAAATTTACCCGAGTGGAAGATTATAGCATTATATAAATTTTAATCAAAATGGGCAACAAAGTGGGCGCACTTCGCAAGCTCTCGGCTTGTACGAGTTCCGAGTACGACTTGGCCGGACGATATGGAAAAAACCGAGGCGGGAAGAAAACAAAATGCGGCGACGGCAGCATTGAGTGCGAGGTACACATTTTCAACCATCCCCCCTCGCCCGCCCCCACAACCCCAAATCTTAGCCCCTATTCCTGGAACAATAATTCCCTGCCGTCCAATTTTAATAGCTACTATCAAAATCAACAAACAATTTTTGATGATGAAACAGACATGCTGTCCAAAATTGGGATTTTGTTGAGCTCGGCTGACCTGAATAAACGAATGCAGGAAAATTTGCAGGCACAGGATGACCCTTTGACCTTGTCGGTAGCCCAAGGTGACCTCTTCTGTGCCAAATACGAATACAACCCAACGCAGACGTCCATGCATTCGATGCTAAATGAAAACGAACAAATTCTGAACTTGACTCAAAACGAATTCTGCTTTCTGCTAGATCAACATTCGGCCGACCGCAACTGGGTCAAAATCGTGAACAAGAAGAACAGATTCGGCTGGGTACCTGCCAGCTACCTGCTGCCAGTGAAAGAGGTCACGGAATCCGTTAACTGGTACCACGGGTTGTTGTCAAAAAACGGAGCAGAGGTCATTTTGAGCAACGGGGTCAACGGAAGTTTCCTGGTCCGCGAAAGTGAAAGTTCTCCCGGCAAAGTCACTCTTTCGATGCATTTCGACGTGAAAATTTACCACTATAGAATTTTAATCGATCACGCCGGCAAGTATCATATAAACATGGACAAAGCCTTTAATTCCATCTATGACTTAGTGCAATATCATACTACAAGTTCAGACGGGCTAATTTCCAAACTCATTTTCCCAGTGCCCTCCCAGGGCGCCTGTACTCAATCACCCATTCAAGGCCAGCAGCTTTTGTGCTCGTCGTTTACGTACAGCATGCTTAGAAACTCGCTTGCCGAATCGATTGTTCACAACTCGAACAAGTTCAAAGAAATTTATTCAACCGCGACCCCCGAAATGGCATTAAGGCATGAAAACTTGAGTGAAAAAGTTTCGACAAGCACGGACAATTCCACTTCTGAGCACAGATACGAGAATTACGACGAAGCAATTCGAAACTACAAAAGCCAACTTAGCTATCCACCGGAACAAACGCCGGATTCTAATGAAGCAAAAATAATTACATCAAACCCAAAAATAGCCACACTGTAAAACTGAAAACAAAAATTGCTAAACTTGATAAAAGTGATAAATTTTGATAGAAAATGAGATTAATTTTCTATGATGAACGATGTCTGCAGTTTACACGATGTTCACAAATTGCAGAAAACTGTATTTTATTAGTTAATTTTACAGTAATGTTCTTTTTAACGTGAAATATAAAGCATGGAGATTTATTTTAATGATGAACGGTGATACATAGGGAGGCTTGATAAAGCTCGACTACGGGTGTGTTAGAGGGTGTCTCTGAAGGCGCAACTACTGTTGAAAATGGACCAGTACTGGATTCGAACCAGCATCGCTTACCTGCAAGCCTAGTGTGCTACCCATTTACACCAACTGGTCTTAAGCTCTCGAATTTGGGCATCTATTATAACCGTTCTCAGGTTCTTTCTTGCTCCTCGAGGCTTCTTTTTTCTAGCCAAGTATACGATGAAAAAGCAAGAGCTTCTTGACAAGCATATCTTATGCACAATTTACAGTAGGCTGTTCTCTCTCAACCTGACAAAACGCATTCTTATTTGACGTTCCGGCCCTCCTCATCCGCAAACATTGCGCTAATTTAAAAAAGAGGAGAACAAAAGATGGTCTTTAACCGACAGTTTGCGGCTTTGATAACTTCTAAAGAAATAACAGTATGAGGTATAGTAAGTCCCATAAAGTTGCAACGCAAGCGAACGTTCGAAAAACTCCTGGCAAGCAAATGAACATCAAAGTGCTAATATCTGCATGTTTTAAATTTGAACTTTGATCTTTGAGACGTTCGATAGCGTTGCAACTTTATGGAACTGACTATAAACAGTACCTAGTTTTAATTAATGATCGGAGACCACAAATGAGCATCCTTCGAAATCTGATGGCAAAATGATTGATTGAAACACGTTGTTTTGAGATCAAATGAGCAAAAATACGTCATGCAAAAACAGTATTTTGCAAGAATTGTACATCTAATTATTAAACTCTTTAGCTGTACGGTTTTTTGAACTTCATTTCAATTTTCGAAAGTGTTTTTAAAGAGTTTTTTTGCATTATCAAGATGTTTCTTAGGTAAGTGCAATGTAGTCATGAGATTATGTACCGAACCAATTGAATTAACGGTTTTCTTTTATTAAACTGTAAAATTATGATGACGTTAAAAGTCGTTTTGAAACTTTGGCCTCAAAGCATCTGAATAGAATGAGAAAAACTTATTATGACCATAAATAAATGGTGGAAAAAAATGGTTCAATTTATCTCATAAAGCACTGACAACACATTTTCACCGATTCAACTTTTGTCATTTTGTCAACTTGTCATAAACGACAAATTGAAAACACCTAAAATCTATTATTTAAATTATGGGGAAAATTAATTTTTTGAATCCGTGCAATTTAATGGATTTTAGCGCCAAGAGACAATAATTTTCGAAATATGAAAAATATTTATGCTTCACGAGCATAAAATTTTGTCCAAAGAGAAAATTTACACTTCTTCGAAATTTCACAATTACTGAAAAATTGGTTCAAATTTTGTGCCAACACTGAGCAAAACTGTGAACATTGAAAACTACAAGGAAGCTTGGTAATTTGCGATTGCACATAAGGTTCCGACACCGCTAATCAACAGTTTTGGCATAATTGTCTACCAAATGAGGAACAAGTAGAAAAACTGAAAAATTCAAGTCCTTTTTAAAAAACTGGTGAATGAAGGAAAAGATAGCCTACAAAGCTAACAAAACAGTGGAGTAAAAATCGATGCATTAGATTGACGAGAAATGCCAATTTTAAGAAAGCGAGTCAAGACAATCAGCACAATCAAACAACAAAAACAAACATCAATTACATCAAAACGTTTATGTTCGTTTTAAAAAACAAAACTTAATAACAAAGTCAAAATAGAGCCAGATAAAATTGAAGCTAAACAAAATAACCTGTAATTCACCAGAAAAGATATGGAACCATACCATAATAAGGCTGGGTAACAAATAGACAAAAAACAGTAAATTTGAAAAGTCGCTTTTTTTAAAACGATTAATTTCAAATTAACGAAAACAATTAGAACTCAACTAACATATCCCACAGGTTTACAATTACCAATGCTGCTATAAAAACGAATTAAGAACTGTCGAAAATTAGTTTTTTATGCGGCTACAAAAAGAACAAAAAATAGATAAAAAACAAAAAATCATTTTAAACTTGCTAGAAAGCGCTTTCTAAGCCGTAAAGCCATAATTTGGCACTCGAAACATGTTTGATTGCACCTTCGTTGATTACCAAAATTGTATTATGTGACATCTCATTATTGAAATTAGGCAACAACTAGACAGAAAACAAAAAGACGCAAAATTAAGTAAAATTTAATTTTTTTTGAAAAAAAAGGATATCCAAAGACATGAAAGCCATTTTTTACAAAATGAAACGATTAACTAGTTTCGATATGAGATCTGTAATCATCCAGAATATGTCTTATGTGTACAATAAGAACGTCAAATATGACAAAAATCAAAAATTAATTTACTTTTTTTGTGAAAAGCCCGTACCGAAGCCAGTAAAGTCACAACGAGATCTTTAATAACAATAGATTATGTGACACCAATCCTCTTTGAGATCTTACCATGACAACAAAACTTTCATATTTGGCCTGTAATTAACGAGACTAGATAACAAAAAGACACAAAAGGGAAAAAGGGCAAAATTAGGGTGTTTTTTTTTTATTTTGGAAAACAATTCTTCCAAAATCATGAAAGCCATCAGCTATCTTTCGATATCAGAACATTGGCTCATCTAGTCTTCCTTAAAAACCAATGAAACCGGCCACTTTACCGGAAATTTCATACGACTAAAAAGACAAAGTAAAAACGACAGTTGAAGACAAAATTAAACGAAATCAATTAAATTCTTCAAGTAAGGAGTGTCGAAGCCGTAATAACCATAATCTGTATGTTTAAGAAATTTAATATAACCAATTGTGTCTTATTTTGAACGCCAGTAATGTGATATATGAACTGTCAATAAAGTGATATCGTGACAAAACTAGAAAGCATTAAAAGTGTGCGAATACCTACAAAAAAAATCTGAAATCTGGTAAAATCAAAGCCAGAAAACCATATCTTTAGGCCTTAAAAGGCAACAAAGACCAAAATTTGTATTCAGTAGCAAAAAGAAGCATTCTTTCGTTGCTGACACTAATCAACAAGTTGATCCAATTAAGAGAAAAACGGAGGCAAACTTCAAAAAGCCATTTTTTTTAAAAATCAAATATTTTTCAAAAAACGACCTTAAAATTGCGAGCAATCAACAAGATGAATAATTTGAATCTAAGTAGGAAGTCAATCAGACCTATCTCTAGTGAGATTTGAGCTGATTCTCTTATTTAAATAATATAATAAATATCGAATTTTTTAATTAAAAAAATGACTGATCAAAATTCTAATTATTTTATGGGTTTTTACAGTTCAAGATTGGTCCAAAACTACTCCTGCTAATGCTGTTTGTCAAATAAGAACACTTAATGTTTCAAATATTATAGATATAGATATTTTGGTAGTTAAAAATCAAAAATAAATGCTTCGTTTTTGATAATCAGCAAATAACATTTGCAAAAATGGCAATATTTTAAATACAGAGCACTCTCAACGGGTTTTGAATTAGACATAGCACCCTTTTGAGTCTGCAAAGACTGTTTTAGTGGTGTTTGGTTGTGCACTTCCTACAAACTTAATCAGGAGGGACTAAAGAAACCTATTTCGTGCTGTTCTTGATGAAAAAGTATGAATTCACTTTATTTTCTCTGAGTTAAAACCTCTATAATTCCCTGTAAATAACAAAAAACAAGAAAAAATCTTTTTATTTCTATATTTTACGCTGGACAAGCTTTCTAATGATACCACTCAAAACTCTCTACGATGAATATATCGATCGGCCAAAATTGCCTGATTAAAAAAAAACCCATTTGAGTATATAGTTCCTCCCCCCTCAAGTGGTGTCGGAACAATAAACAAATAAATGGCAGTTTTCATTGCTTACTAAACAATATATTTTGAAGCGAGTATGCATACCCCACGTTCCACCATAACAATATTTAACGATATGTTAATTTGGAAGAATTTGAAGAAAAACTTTTTGGCAAATAAATATATAAGAGTACCTCGGATTAATTATTGCGGGGATAAAAACCAATTGACGATTGTAACTTACTCATATCTGAGCTTCTGAGATAATTTGGCATGTCAAGGGTATTTTAAGTAATGAGTTTTGCAAAGAAAGTTTTAGGCCTAGTTACACGTTTTATGGGGGAAAAGCCGTGATAAAATGCTTTTTAAGCTAAAAAGTTTATCGAGTAAGCAGTGCGGAAAGCCCTCTGATTAAATTCACGTGCGAAGTTTTTCATGCATTTCTGAGTCCATATGCTGTCATTGTATAAGGTCTAATACGGGTGACAAGGAGCTGGATAAACATTTAATTTTGATTATGAGGAATTTTTTCCGCTATTGCATGTGCTGTTTCATTAATTGTCGGTTGTTAAATTGACTTGCTCAGTTAAAACTAGATGTAATATGTGGTTTATTTTCCCTTTCAGCTGCGGGTACTGTCCCTGGGCGAGACTGGATCGTTGTCTTGTAAGATCTTACAAGGTTCTTGCAAAAAATGTTTATCTTGTAACATCTTGTAAGGCGAATTATTATCTTGTAAGATTCTGTTAGAAAATCTTGTAAGATCTTACAAGATAACCATTCGGAATTGACCCGGGGTGCCAAAAAACATCGATCATCGTCGTTCAATTGGCGGGCGATCCAGGCGGCTTCTTTGAATTTCCAAATGCGCCTGGAAATTGGGTATGAAACCGGGGAATTGCCTCTGCTTTCCTGTGGAAAATCGTAATAGATTGAGTATGATTGACTTCTAGTACTGTTTCGCCCTCTCTATATCGAAGCCTCAATTGGCCTGACCGGTGGGGCTAGAATTGTTTATATCGTAAGAGCGTCTCGTTGTTTTTGTTTAGCAAGTCTTACCGGGATATCATGGGGATATTAATTTTTACAATTGGGACCTCTGCGGCGTCATGCTTTTTTTTCTGTTTAGCTAAAGTTCTTAGAACCGGTTCAACCCGAAAAGACCATACGCTACTCAGGTTTTGCAAAATTTTGGACAAGGGAAAAACGGTATGCTTATCTAGCCCGATATGCCAAAGGAAGGCAGTATAAGCCACACTGCAAAGATAGCCAATCGCGAATGAATTGACTTGAAAAATAACTGCAACTTAAGAATTAAGCTAAACAGAAAAAAAATGACGCCGCAGAGGTCACAATTGTAAAATTTAATATCCACATGATCTCCCGGTAAGACTTGATAAACAAAAACAACGAGACGCTCTTACGATATAAACAATTCTAGCCCCACCGGTCAGGCCAATTGAGGCTTCGATATAGAGAGGGCGAAACAGTACTAGAAATCAATCATGCTTAAACATTTACGATTTTCCACAGGAAAGCAGAGACAACTCCCCGGTTTCATGACCAAATTCCAGGCGCAGTTGGAAATTTGAAGAAGCTTCCTGGATCGCATGCCAATTGAACGACGATGATCAATGATTCTTGACACCCCGGGACAATTCCGAATGGTTATCTTGTAAGATCTTACAATGTTTTCCAACAGAATCTTACAAGGCAATAGTTCGCCTAACAAGAATCTTACAAGATAGCAATTCGCCTTTAGAAGATCTTACAACATAAACATTTTTTGCAAGAATCTTGTAAGATCTTACAAGATATCGATCCAGTCTAGCCCAGGGACAGTACCCGCAACTGAAAACGAAAAAAATACATATTACATCTATTTTTAACTGAGCTCGTCAATTTAACAACCGACAATTATTGAAACAGCACATGCAACAGCGGGAAATATTTACCATAATCAACATTAAATGTTCATCCAGCTCCTTGTCACACGTATTAGACCTTATACAATGACACCACATGGACTCTCAGAAAGGCAGGAAATGGTTTTGCAAGTAAATTTAATCAGAGGATTTTCCGAATTGCTTACTCGATAAACGTTTTAGCTTAAAAAGCATTTTAAGAAACGCTTTGTAAAACCAGCGCATTTCGACGCATTTCTTACATTGTACAAAGTTCCTGCGCATTTCAGCACATTTCAGCACATTATTTTGCAAGGTTTTACTATTATAGCAAAGTCAAAAACTGATACAAATTTAGTACCAGTGCCATTATCTGATCGTATGCCAATATTGCAATAATTTAGTTCGTTGTTTTATAAATTCTGCGAAATCTTTTTTCGGTTCTGTGAAAAGCATGTACTGAATTTAAAAAACCCTGTTTGATTAGATATGCTACTGAAAATCTAGCAAGTTACGTTTCTAAGGTCAACCCGTTTTTGATTTGAAAGGTAACGAACAGGAGAAAAATAATGATTGACAACTTCGTTTTCAACCGGGTTTCGATCTAGTGTGCAACAGCACTTGTTTTCCACTTAACGAATTGAAATAAAGCCTCTCTTAATAGTAAAAGCAGTTAAAGATAAAGCGGTTTATTATACAAAAAATCAATATCATTGCAAAATTGGCAGCTTATATCCTTGTTATCAGTTTCGTGTATTTTATCTATTGCATTATGCCCCGATTGTTGCAAAGCTGCATGATTTTGAGCCTCACAAAACTTATCGAAAATTCTCAAACATTTCTCATCGAATTCTTCGCTGTACTTTTTTTTCACGAACTCAGACTGCTAAATTTCATACAGATCATTACAGTGCAGAGGTATACCCAAATCCTCACGGACAGATATGCCCGATGTGTGTATCTCGTGTTCGTTTTTACTATGTTAATACATTGAAAGTGGTACAATATTGCGGAAAATAGCTACTTTAGCAGAAACCGGCAAAATGGAAGGGAATATCGTATCCCGTGTTCGCAAATGTGTCCTAATTTTAGCCGCGGAATACAAGTACAAACTTAATAACCTATTTTTCGCGCGAGTTGTATCACGCATCCGCTCAATTTACGTATCAATTTTTCGCACACAATGTAGCTCAATTTCGCATATAACCCGCAATTAAGCCTAATTTAATGCGCTTTGAGCCTCAAAGTGATTATTAAAGCTTTATTAACTACTTTTGTTAAAAGGAACCATTAATTGTCTTATTAATAAGAACTTCTTCGATTTTATTAAAGCTTTATTACTACTTTTGTTAAAACGAACTCCCACATTATGCTGATTATACTGAGAAGTACTCCAACATTAACAAACAAAGCCTTTTCAAGTGAGGGATTTTTCGAAAAAAAATCAATTTTTGTGGCACTGGGACGTACACCATATATGCCACAAAATAGATTCGACCAGTGAAAATAGATTTGGCCAATGAAAATAGATTTGGCCAATGAAAATTGATTCGGCCGCTCCCACATTGACAAAGAAAGCCTTTTTTCAGAGGGATTGGCACTTTTGAAAGCCTTTTGGCACTGGGACGTACACCATATATTTCACTAAATAGGTTCGACCAGTGAAAATAGATGTGGTCAATGAAAATAGATTTGACAAGTGAAAATAGATTCGGCCACTCACACATTGAAAAACAAAGCCTTTTTTCAGAGGGATTATTCGGAAAAAAAATCACTTTTTGTGGCACTGGGACGTACATCAAATATTTCACCAAATAGCTACGGCCAGTACCACATTGACAGTCACCTGGCTCCATTCGTTGGTCTATGGAGCTGAAATAAATAAGCATTTGTCAGAAAATTTAATTAAGATTCTAAATCTCAATGTTATTAAAATATGCAACATAGAAACAAGTACCGAGAAGTGAGTGAAGTGAAACTCAGAGAGCCGCTGCATTTAAATTTGATTGCATAATTGTTCTGTAATCCTCATCTGGGGTGTTGTTTATCAGAGTTGCTATCAGGGTTATTTTTAGCAGCTTCAAAACGTAATCTCTACATTCGGCGATTTTGATCATTCTTATAACATTATACTGGCTTTCTAGTTTTTTGACATCTCATTTCTCACCGAGATATTCGTCCAGGAGATAAGTGGGGATGTCATCATTTTTCGTCGGTTTTAAGGCATATCTGATCTGATGTTTGCTCTCCGTTACACCCAACGCCTTTCTCAGCTGCTCGTTTACGGGAAAAAACTCTTTTGACAGCTGTGTTGAGGGCTTTTTTGCCATCCAAACCAATTCTACGTTTGATCGCTGACAACAAGAAGAATAATATATCAGCATCTGATGTTTGCTGAGGTAATTCAAAGACAACGATCTTGTGGTAGTTTTCTTCGTGGCTTTCATTGGCAAGGCTGACTAGACGAACAGGAATCCTTGTTGATATTGATTCGTTGTCCAATCTTATCAACTTTGCTACCGCACAGCAATCTCGAAACCTGTATACCAGAGAAGATATGCGACACTTCCTGTTGTTGTCATAGAAAACCTCATCGGAGACCTTGACAATTCCATTCAAGCACGGAACGAATGTCAAGGGGGTCGATCTCTCTTCAGCTGGTATGCTTCCGAGCAAAGTAGCAATTGGGTTGGGTGAAGCAATGTAGCGCTCTGACTGAAAATGAGCTGAAACAGAAGACATTTGAACAAAATGTTGACCAGTTGTGTTATTTTCTGAAATATCCCTCAGTTATATTTTTGCTGAATGGAGCTTGAAGTTACATTGAGATTACTGAATATCAGATTTTTCAGGCTTTTACTTATATTCAAGCATCAAGTTCTTTTATGATGATTCTTTTCAAAGTGTGAAAAAAAATTAATTTCTGAAAAGTCCCTCAATTTCAAATTAGGGTTCTGGAAAAAGAAATTACCATCAACTGAGTTTCTCGATTGCCGCCTAACTACTTCTTCATCTCTACGGTCATTCACGCGGTCTTTTTTCCGTTCTTTTTCAACGGGCTGTGATGAAGCTACAGATTCCGCCAGGCGCCTGTCTCGCATGCACGTCCAGTTTGCAGATCTGAGTTGCTGGTAGTCGATTACTTCGGGCTCTTGATGATGCTCCGTTTGAACCACCATGCACTGCAGAAAGGGATCGGTAGTCACTAATGTTCCTGATCGCATCTGTTCATTGGTGATTGATCTCCCTGCATTTCGCTCATGCAATGTTGGAAGGTCACTGAGTGAGCGTACGCTCTCGCCGACAAAATGTACCCGCTCATGAACCATTCTGTTCCATGATCCTTGTGCAGTGACTGCTGTTTGCGATCCTGGCCGCAATGGGCCTGCCACCTGTATTATGCATTTTCGAATTGGCCAATTTTTGCGACATTTGGCAAGCAAGCTCATCGGGGATCTTAATTGTCCCATTTTTGGACCACTGCTGATATCTCACTGCAACTTCCCAGGAAGATTTGAACCCTTTGACAGTTGCCCCTTCCCAAATTTCTATGAGTGGATCCAGCACTTGAATGTTTTCGTTAACTTTAAAGAAGTTGGATAGCATGGTGAGGTTTTCGAATAGATTAGAGACTATGAAGACAAGAGGTCTAACCAGCAATGAAATAATTTTAAAAATGATTTGCTGGCAACAAGATTTATTTCGACTGTCAGTCTCTTTATTGAATCATGATTTATTTTGAGTCGGCAGGTGCAGACTCAAAATTTGACTCTACTGGTTTCACCACATAGTTTTGAGTCTATAGGTTTCACCACCAAGAGTTTTGAGTCTATAGGAATTGCCACTTATAGTTTTGATTCTAAAAAGTTTTGCCACGTACGAAACAAGTATCCCTCAAATGTTACTCTAGTTTCAAAGAACTTCTCACATTGAGATTGCATCATCAAAATATCAAATCAATTTCTTTTACCGAAATTTCCCTTAGTTTTCGAAAAAGTTTTCATATTCACTGTGCATCAAATCAAATCAATATATCAAATCACCTTTTTTAAAGCGAGGACTCCTGGCTGATAAGCAATTTGATTTGAGGCAACACATGACAATATGCGGAGAACAAGAAACAAATTGGTCGTGGAAGTTCGGTGACAATTGTTTTGTGAACACCAGGGATAACACCAATTACCTCCATGAAGACACAATGGACTGCAAAGTTTTCAACTCTGTTTCAGTGTTTATAAATTTGTTCCTTATTTATAAATGGTTGTTATTGGTTCCTTAATTATAAATGGTCATTGTATGAGAACTTTACTATGATTTAATACCTTTCTCCTAGAGAACAGTGTCAGAGCAAAGGGTTCAGAGAAAAAGTTGGGTTAGAATATCTGATAAAGGATATTGCCGAGGAGTGAAATGTTATCCAACTGAAAAAGGGCGGGTCTCATTGACAATCTAACCCATCTAAGTCATTGTCAAAGCTAGTTGTAATCGCTGAGGGATTTTTCAGAAAAAAATCAATTGGGCGTGAACACTTGGCTAAGATTTGTTGTTGATTTTCGTGTGATGCTCTCTTTCTCAGCTCCTATCAGAACTGAAAAAAAATTGACCATATATATATATGTTTGATTACAGACCATAACATATAATTATGGCAATCAACAGTAATTATACATTAACACAATTGTACCATAATTACCTATCTGACACATACAACAGTTCAAAAATATACAGCGACTAACAAAAAAGGTTTTCTGAGCCATGCTCTCAATTCGGGTTCATGGCCAGGTCCTCTTTTAATCGAAGTTTTGAGGACATATTGAGGTTGCCGTTCGATGGCCTGAAAACGGGGTTTTGGTTGTCTGGAAGTTTCGGACCCGATGACCGATGATGCCGAGGAAGCTGCAAAATTTTGCTCGTAAAAGTCGTGCAGATCCAACTTTTCATTGATTTGCTGCCAGGTAAAAATCACAGCCTCTTTTTCATGCGATTGCTAAAACAATGATATCTTTGGAAACGTGTATTAAGAAGCATAATGCACCTAAAGTTATATGCAATATAAGAAAATTTTCGATGATTTAATTGATCGCAGGCACTCACATGTTCTTTTAGATCCTCCAACCAGTTGCATAGAATTGACCGGACCATGGTTCTCAAGTAATCGGTTGACAGTGCCACTCCGTTGACATTCAGCCAAAGCTGCTGCAGATCCATTTTCTCACCAACATTTTGCAAACGATCACATGTGAAGAGTATCGCAAGAGCTGGAAAAATTGGCATTGAACTGGTACCAGTTGCTGCGTATTCCTCCAAATACCTGACTGATCTCCTGACTAGAAAAAAACATCTATGAAGTCTTATAATTTATTTATACATCTTTGTCAAGAGTTTTTAGGAAAACTGAATATTTTCTGAAAATTCCCTCTACTGAAAAATTGGTTTAGTTACTCCTGTTTTGTAAGCCAAACAATTCGTAAAGATCAACCAAAAGTATTAGGGCGTGATTTTTACCTATATCAAATGAAGCAACGAATCCCATTTCCAGTCCTACTGTATCTGATGTGAATCTTGTCTTGTAAATTGTGTCATACGGCAGATAAAACCCTTGTCCAGCCTCGATCTGCACTTTGCGACAACTTCCACTGAGCAACAAATGACTACCGAAGAATTTTCGCCTTAAACATGATTAATTATGGAACCACGAATAATTTTAAATTGATTATGACTAATTAAGATGATCAATTATAGATTTTAGGCCAGGAAGTTAGAATTTATATTAGAGTTTAGGAACTAACGGTTCTCCTTCAGAGTCGTATTCTCTAAACAGCTTCACATTGATTGAGGTACCTGACACCACAAAAACCTCCCTCTTGCCAGACAATACTGTTATTACTTTGAAATTCAAAACAAGGCTCCAGTTTGAGATCGCACCCTCCTGGCTAAAGAAAGCTATTTTCTCAACACTTGATGCTTGCTTCGCTGGTGGAAGAAATCTACTGTACAGAATTTGCAGCGACAAAATTGGGTGCATCAAAATTGTTCAACGTTTTCAAAACTAACAAACAAAAAGAGGGACATAAAATCTGTGATTAAACAATAGTAGATATCAATTGGATCCTAATTTGATACAGGTTAAGATGTAATTGTCAGAGAAAGATTACTGCTGATGTCAAAATCGTCCACATAGAGAGGATTCCATCAACTTCTCTGTGCGTGGAACTTTTTGGCAAAAGTGGCAGGTGACATTTTTTCCTCCGAACTTTTCATCTGAAGAAAAAAAACAGATAAGTAACTAAAAAAGTGATAGGAAAAAAAGAAGGAAATAAAAAAAGTTTCCAAAGAGATCTTTTTTGAGAAATCCCTCTTGTTATAACATCTCAAAACAAAAGTCTGACAATTGATTCTTCTCAGGCTAATATAGTATCCGATCAATTAAAAAGAGCAATTTCATTTTGTTCTGAAAAGACCCTCATCTTACCATGTCGTCTTTTCTTTTTACATTCACGAGTCTTGAAACCACTTCTCACTCGCTACTTGTTGTTTTATCGTCCAGTTCCATAAAAAGTTGTGTCAGCTGTATTGCAGTCTGTTTCGGCCTGTTTGTTAAAAGCACGACGCATCCAGGGCACTGACTTAGGTCTTGAATAATAAAAATATCTTTTTCCCAGAGAGAGTTTACTAGATCTGTGTCACACTCAAATTTTTCACAAATTTCTTCAATTCCATTGAGTAGTTGATTGGTCTCCTTCCTGTCCGCCCAAATCATGGTTTGTATGGTTGGCCCAGGTACATGAACAGCGGTGAATTTCGCTTGCCTAGGAGCAGGCACACAGGTCACTTTGGATGGTCCGGGAGCAGGCGCAGAGGTCACTTCGGATGGCCCTCGATTAGGCGCAGAGGTCACGTTGGATGGCCCGGGAGCAGGCGCAGAGGTCACGTTGGATGGCCTGAGAACAAATGATTGGTTGTCGTTGGCAGGCTTAGCTTCCGGTGGCACAGTTCGAATGGTCACCTGATTGAACCGTTTCAAGCATAACTTAGGGCCACACTCAGCAGAAGTTTGCTAAAACATTGACCCTGAACGTCTTTCAGCTCTTATTTTGGCAACTCCTTCTTGAATTCTTTCCCCAAGTCCGTCATTACAGGGTATTTTGTCCGAAACTTGTTCAAAGCTGTGAGTGCCAGTAATATAGCGCTTGATGTCGCCGTTGACTGGATCTGTTTGCGATAAAATGAAATTTCGGCGGTCCTCACACATAACGCCTCCCGTGTGATTGCGCAGGTTGTGTCCCTCTTCGGTCCACAGAAAACTCTTCCTGCAATAATGATCCAACTTTCATTGATCCTTTGCTCCACATTTGTGCCTCTGCAGAGTATCGTTTCTCTTGAATGTTCAATCACAAACTATTAAAAGAAAATTGCAGAATGTGCTTTCATTAGAGAATATTATACAAATTGTGCGATTAAGCACTTAAGTCGTGACTTTTTAAAGCAGTAGGTTTGATTAATTTGAAGTTGATAAAATATACTAACGGTTGCAGTGGAAGGTTCAGTGTATTTGATAGGAGCTCCGCGTTTCTTTCCAATAGGGGCTGGAACAACAACCAAACAATGAAACAAACGCTTTTTGAAAAGTTTTCCTAACAGTGAATTACCCTACCCCATCACCAATGTTGGATTCTCAAAGCTCAAGTCGAATTATTTTTTTCTGAAAATTCCCACAAACCGAACAAACCAATTAAGGATACAGCTAACATTGTCTGCTAACTATTGCCGATCGAGTTATCCTTGAGTTCCAATGGTGAACTTTTTTTGGACATTGTACTTTCTCTGAAATGAAGTGTTCAAGTAGTTTTGTGATTTATTTCTAAAATATCCCTCTTTTAGGTTTAGGACAAGTTTCTTCGAAGAAAAATCAAACCTAATTAATCAAAGCTCGAATAAACTTAATCATCATTTTGCAACCTAATTATATTGCTCAAGGAATTAAAAACAGAAAAATATTGTGACTTTTTTCTGAAAAATCCCTCCAAATTGTTTGATTATTGGCGAATTTTTATTTGTCAGTTTTGCTTTCTTGGTTAACAAAAACGGCATCTACATCAGTCTTTTCGGATCTTTCTTCAAAATAATTTTGGAGCTACTATTTATGAAAACCTAATTCTCCTCGGAAAAGAGAGATCTTTCAGAAGAAATCCCAAAGAAAATCCATTTATATAATATTTTTGACTTGCTATTTATGAAAACAAATTTGGAATGAAAATCTGCTTCAGCAAAAACTAGTAAAGCTTTTTTTGACGTCTTTGATTATTTGTAGTCACAATGTTTGAAGGTGACACTGTCACACTGTGCGGAATCACATTCCAAGGATGGTAATTTGGCGCCGATGTGTCTGGGAAATTGTTGCTTTCTAAACAGAGGCCGAGTAAATTTTGCAAAAATTCTGCAAAACCAACGAATCATTTGTGAGACTTATCAAATCAGCGGCGTCCTTATGTCTGGGAAATGAGTTTTCAAGTAGCAGCTCAGATTTTTGTTTTCAAATCCCTCCTCAGTTTGCTCTCGTTTTCTCAATCACGGCTCTGTAAATCAGCCGTTCTTGAAAATAGCTGTTCACAAAAATTTGAAATGTGTTTAAGTTTTGACTCTCTATCCGGTAATAAAAAAAGAAAGAATTTTTCAGAGAGTAATTTCTTCATCTGAATCCTACCAACAGTCATCAAGCAGTGAGGCGACGAGACCAGAGTGCAAGCGAGGTGCTCCACGAAAATACAATCTCGATGAAATCATTATGTGTGATTGTAAGTAGCTCCAATTTTCTTTTCTTTTTGCAAAACTTTGATTGTCGATTAGTTAAATGTCAATTACAATTAGAGGGGTTTTTCAGAAATTAACCACATGCATTGAACGAAATTTGGTTTAGCTGATATTTTCAACTGTCGCTATAAACAAAAAACTCGTTTAGCTGATTTTTATTTGATCTGTTTAGCTGATATGATATAATTGGATTTATGAAATCGTTTTTATTTTGAATTACAACCACTAAATGAAAAAAAAACTAAGGCTCTTTTTAGTGTGTGGACACAACTTCGTGAATAGGGGAAATTTGCGAGACCACAAGAGAACCTGCAAAAAACAAAGAACCAAGTGGCTGAAGAAATTTTGTGATCGTTGTTTCTTCTATGCAAGGGACTCATTCAGTATGAAAAGACATCGCCAGAATGAGGATAAATGCCTTATGGAAAGAAACAACATAATGGCACATGACGAGCCAGAGTAAAACGGCGTGAAACGATATCTGACAGGATTAACGGACATCAAACACTTCAAGTGGAGATTCCCTAGTGTTGCAGGGACAGTGCTTGAAGAACAAGTGCGGAAGGCAGATCTCTGCAAGAAGAGGAGAAAGAACGAAAGATGGGAGGGAAGATCATCGTTCTCAAACGCCTCGGGGGTAACTTCAAGAGGGAGTGTGACAGACACTGACAGTTCAGATATTTTGTCTGGCACCCGACCCTTCAAGTGAACAGCCATGAGCACACTTGCAGCCGAGGAAAACAGAACTGAAAGCGCAGAGTCGACAAATTGGGGAGAAAAGCGACTGAATTGCGAATTTGAAATGCCGTAATGAGAATCCGGAAATTCGACCAAATACTGTACCTGATCCCCGAAATAGAACCAATGTACAAAATACAGTCTGAAATAAGCAACTGCGAGATGGAAAAGTTAGTCGAACAACAACAACATTTTTGTTTGGTAATACCGGCAATCTGGTCTTGCGCGGGTTTCAAGTCACCAATTTCCTCATTAACCAAAAACAGGACAAGCACTCCATCTCAACTAATCAAACGATTGCTCACAGAAGAAGTGAAAACAGGAAACGAAGAGGGAGAAAGAGTTGACCGCCTATTCAATACTCGGACATACAATGATGAGGTATGAAAATATAATAAAAAAGGATTTATCAGTAAAAAATGACAATTTATTTCGGAAGACATTTCAACAGCACGTCCGAATTTCATTAAAGTTAATGAAAAAGGGATTTCTAAGAAAAAAAATCATTTTCAATTGAGGGAGTTATTTCATCAGCACGTCCGAGTTTCATAAAAGTCAAACTCTGTAACAAATCTTTGTTTTAGTTCATTGAAACAAAACGTCCTATGACCATTCAACAATTTCTGACACGACTTGATGAATATCTCCGCACAGAGAACTTGAACGTAATTGACTTCGATGTTTCAAGTGAGTGTTACTTAACTTCATTTGATAATAAAAAACTATTATTGTTTCATTGTTAGTATTCACTATTGATATTGATGTTTAAGAATCGAACAAACTAAAGGGAAGGGTGATACCCGAGTTTGTTAGAAAGTTTTCATTGGGACATATTAATAGAAACAATCTTTCTGACCGATTTAGAAGTTCAAGCGTCAAAAATTTCCTTCTCACAAGCTTCGATGGGGCCATAACAAACTGGAATATAGACTTTAGCAATACGGCAGTTTGATATATAGTTTTATGTGGAGTGAAGAAGTTCTACTTAGTGCCGCCAACTTTCAATAATCTATGAAAACAAGAGGCTCTTCTATGAAAACAAGCAGCTCTGCAACCATAAGTTAGTATAATGTAAATAATTTTTTCATAGCAAAAAAAATTGTTTCATCTGTATTCCCTAAAACACGACCGAAAAAAATATTTTCACTTGTGATTTGATTCAGGCGACTGTTCTTGGGGCTACATCAAGCCATCCAGGGCCAATGCCGAAAGATAATTGTCAGGGAAGGTGAGGGGCTTATAATGCAATCTGGGACTCCGCAATTTGTGAAAACTGTAGGAGACAATTTGGCCTTTGGTGTCAATTTCCTGCACAAAAATGACATAGGTAAACAAATATTTGTTAATAATAAGTTGAAAAAGTTTTTTGGTTGGTCTTAATCATCAAAACTCTAAAACAACGACTCAAATTTGTTTTTTAGACAAAGCTTCGGCCAAATTTGTGAGAGAACGCATAGCATCTCGGAGTTGGGATACTACTTTTCCCATTTTTCAAGCTCTAATGATCGTATCAATTCTGTCTGAGTTGGAAAAAAGCGGGGATTCTACCAGGCAAACACAATTGAAAACAGTCTGCGGGGAAGGAATTGACAATCCAGGTCTACATAAAAAAGTGCAGTCTCTGTGCCGAACAGTTCTTCACGAATTACAAGAATTTGTAAGTAAACAAACTTACAACAAACTTAGAAGGAAATTGCAGAATTTTTTAATTTATGCATAACAAACTTACTTTAACTGTTGGTTTAAAATTAATTTGTTGTCGAAGATAAAATTATCTCATTTCAGAACAAAAAGAAAAAGATCAAGCGCTTGACAGTCCTAGATTGGAGAGAGATAAACGAGAGTCTAGACTTGGAGCTTGAAGACATTAGCAATTTCATTGAAGCTGTGGACGAAAAGAATGCTAATAGTACCTCGAGCTCAAACAGTTTTGTTCCAGAAAATACCGAAAAGAGCACGACAGCTGTCACTGTGGCAGAATCGAATGACAGCCAACACAGTGATGCAATAGTACAGTAGCGACAGTGTTTCAATAGCGACAGTACATGTGTCATATACAACTCCGCTGCTTAGCTCACCATTGTCGAGCTCATCAGTGTCGAGCTCATCAGTGACAAGTTCTCCAAATTCAACTTCTTCAACTGCAAATTCCACTTAATGAGAATTCGAAAACCAAAAACTAACGTCGAAATTTTCTCATACCTTACATTTCTCATGTCTTCTTTTATTTGGTCTGTTTAATTCTATTTGTTGTCTAGTTTTCGTCTTTTTTTACTATTGTTTCTCAAATTAACGATTATGTTGTCAATAATCGACCATGAATGAGCAAAACTTAGGCAAAAATTTTACGGGAAGTTTCGGAAATTATTCAAGTTGAAGATTACGCATCAAGAATCAATCATGAATGAGCAAAACTCAGGCAAAATTTTTGAGGGAAATTTCGGAAATTATTCAAATTGAAGATTATGGATCAAGAATCGATCATGAATGAGCAAAACTTAGGCAAACAGTTTTGAGGGAATTTTCGGAAATTTTTCAAATTGAAGATTATGGATCAAGAATCGATCATGAATGAGCAAAACTTAGGCAAACAGTTTTGAGGGAATTTTCGGAAATTATTCAAATTGAAGATTATGCATCAAGAATCAATCATGAATGAGCAAAACTCAGGCAAAAAACTTGAGGGAAATTTCGGAAATTTTTCAAATTGAAGATTATGCATCAAGAATCGATCATAAATGAGCAAAACTTAGGCAAACAGTTTGAGGGAAATTTCGGAAATTATTCAAATTGAAGATTATGCATCAAGAATCGATCATGAAGGAGCAAAACTCAGGCAAAAAATTTGAGGGAAATTTCGGAAATTATTCAAATTGAAGATTATGCATCAAGAATCGATCATGAATGAGCAAAACTCAGGCAAAAATTTTGAGGGAATTTTCGACAAATTATTCAAATTGAAGATTATGCATCAAGAATCGATCATGAATGAGCAAAACTTATTCATTATTCAAATGGATTGGCCTTTTACGTTTTAGTTGGAAAAATATCTTGACATGACAAATTTAATTGATATATCAGGCAATTAATAAATCAGGCAAATTTAATTAACAAATAAATTAGGCAATAAGAAATAAAGCAGAATTAAATTAGAAAAGAAAGTTTTTGAACTTTTCACTCTTGTATTGGGTAGAATATGTCCTCTAAAGCATTCTGGTATCGGGTGCTCGAAAAATTATATTCCACCTGAAAGAAGTTAGCATTTATAGAAGGTCCCACCCATGCGATGTCAGGCATCATCTCAAAGTCACGTGAATTGTTGACATAAATTACCGGTGTCAAGTCTGGATCCTCTGGATCCACATCATTATTCGCTCCATAATACGTTTCGTTGTCGAAATTGGGTCAGTCAGCTCTGATGCTGTATTGGCCTCGAAAAGTGGGTGGCGTGTGCAATTACTCGGCCTGTAACGGTACAGAGTCCAATGAGTTCTCAGGCGCAAACAGAGACCGAGTTAATTGCGGTTGAGGGGACAGTTGGTGATGACAGGAAAAAATCCCGGCTTTCCGATTCTAAATTTGGGTCTGTCGTGAAGTCAACAATGACCCTGTTCTGCGTGTTGATTGCGGGAGAGGGAACACTTGCCGACTACGGGAAAAAATCCCTGCTGTCCGATTCCATTGCGGGAGAGGGGGCAGTTGCCGACTACGGGAAAAATCCCTGCTTTCCGATTCCATTGCGGGAGAGGGAACATTTGAACACTCATGATTGGGGGTCGCTGTATAGGAAGGCGATGCGCCCTGAACCACGCCTAAGTCAACGCTTACAGGTTTGTTCATGGTAGACTGTTGTTTTTGGTCAATTGAATCATCCATTGACGGCAGTGCCCGTGTATATTTGCATCGAACTAGCTTTGGAGGTAAAGGTAGCGTACTGTCCAAATTGAAAGAGCGCTCTGTTGTGTTCGAGGGGAAAGGGATCAAAGGAGAAGGTGATGGAAGCATGGTTGCGGGCTGTGGTTCTTCAATTTTGGTCGGACTCAATCGAGAGTTGCTGAGAGATGGCGAAGTTCTTTAGCACTTTTTTCATGCTCGAGTTTTGACTGCCTGATGCGCAGTAGTTTGAGTTGGTGACAAGTTCTACTAGCAACGGGCGAGTAATCAGACATCGTATGTGTGAGTTTAAATTGAAAAAACTTCTCATCAACTGATTTTTACGGATTGGCCGGGAACAATTGAATGACAAAATGAAATGATATTCGTTGCCTTAAAACTTTGGTAGATTAATCGGTTGGTTAGTAATTGGTTGGTAATTCTCACTTGACAACAATAAGTCAATTTTCACTATATTAGCAAATTAGTTTTACGTAATGGTTTAATCTTAAGCAGCATATAATCTTTAAGTAATTCTGCAACTAAAAGTAGAATTGAGGCCATTTCACTATTACTTTTTGGTTGATGCTTCATATCACTCTATTTTTGTAATTAATTAAGCTCCTTGCCAAACCAAAAGATTAGTGATTGGCGGCAGTGCCCGTGTAAAACAGCAATACTTCGATCGGCATCGATTAGAGGGATTTTTCAGAAAATAATTATTTACCATTTATAAAGAATATAATTATTAAGAATTATCATTTAATTAAAAATATTAAGCCTTAAGATTCTTAATTAAATAATAATTCTTAATCTCTCTTTGCTTTGATAATCAAAAGAAATGATAACTAATTATCTAAAAAAACTCATAAGAATTCATGGCTCAATTTTTTTGGTTGGACATCAACAATGTGTCGGAACAAAGTTACTAATTCAACATGCAAAGGTCTTATACTCAAAGGCTGATAAGACTTATAAGAAAAAAACGTTAAAGACACTTTCTTAAATGAAAGCGTCCTTAATTGGTATCACACCTCTCCAAAGTTAATGATCGCTCATTTTACTTAGACCGAGTGTCGGCCACATTTCCCAATTTTTAGTTGTCGGCTAAACGCCCTGTCGGCCAAATTTCTCAATTTTTAGTTGTCGGCTAAACGCCCTGTCGACCAAATTTCTCAATTTTAGTTCTCGGCTAGACGCCCTGTTGGCCATACGGCATCCAATCAACAGATTGAATGGAATAGCTGGCTGAATAGTTGGCTTGGGTTGGACTGCATTGACAAGAACTTTTCAATGGTACACCGTTTAATACTGTTATAATTTACACTTTTCATTCGACACTGACTAGAAAACATGTTTTGCAACAGTGTTTCCAATGCTCATTTGATAGCTTCTTGTTAGTAGCATGCGAGGATAGACACAATGACTAAAAGATTTCTCCTTAAAATGATGACATATCTTTGAAAAAACACGACCTTCCGAGCTTTTGTATTAGAATCAACAAGTCATTCGTTGAAATTGATATCTAATATCCTACTATTCTCGTAGTTAGAGTGACAGGATAAGATGTATACACAGATACACTCACTTTCTGTGGGGGGGACTCTTATAATCCCTCCTAACAATGGAAACGAAATCATCTTTTAAACATTATTGTATACATCTTTTAAAAGCGGGCGGTAACTTGCATCGAAAAGCAGGACTATAAGTTATGCTCACTCATTTACTCTGAATTTTTGAAACATCCTTCAGTCATTTATCTTTTAGGCTCTCTTGCCCCCACATCCATTTGCATCCCCCAACGTTTCAGACAACTGATTATGCTTAATCTTGAGAGATTTTTCAGAAAATAAAAAGACCAGGTCCGAATCAGACCATTTGAGGGAATTTTCAGAAAATAATCTGATTCAGAATGTCATCAATTTACTAAATTACAATACACATCAAAGTACGAAGGTGGTTTGTTAGTTGCTGATACGAAGTTTAAGGTCAAACGGCGGCTGACAGCTAACAGTAGACCACCTTCGTACTGTAATGTGTGAATTGCAGGTTTGTAAGTTGATCACATTCTGAATCAGAATTTTTGATTATTCCGGCTGTAACATTTTCGGAAGAATAAACCCGTTAAAAGAGAACGTTATTTTTTTTTACCAATATGTGTTTATACGAAAGGTTATTTGACACGAAATGGTTTACTTTTTTAATGAAAAAAGTTGCAAACACTCACATAAAAACGGTTTATTTCTTTTTCTGTAGAAGGCAGAATTAATTAATAGCGAAAGGTTTTTCCGAAATAACGCAACTGCAATGTTCTATTTTCAATTAATTGGGCGGTATATGATTTCGTTCCATTCCCACTATTGTTTCGGTTATTTTGAATGGTGTGTTTCCGTTAATTATTAGACTGAATGACCACTCTAACTAAATTCCCTATAATGTAGTTCGGTATTTTCGATGTATAAAATTGGGGAGCATAGGTAATGCTGCATTATTTGAATCAATTAAAAAATAAAAAAGTAAGACGCCCTCGAATATTTTGCACATACTCTTATTCGTACTTGAGGAAGCAATTTAAAATGTGAACTTTCTTTTAAGTTAAATCTTTTTTGCTGATATTAACACAATTCTGGCCTTTTTAACTCCTTAAAACCGATAAGAAGGAACACCAGCGTTGCCATGTCACTGGTTTTCTTCATTCTTCCTTCGCGATTGATTTGGGTCCTAATCAACATCTGGGAACAGATGTGAAGCAGGACCCAAATTACCCCGAAAAAGTGAAGACAACCGTGTCCTGGCAATGCTTTTGGGATCACTTCAGAAACTGATTATTACCCGGGTTGGGCTCCCAGTGAATTAATGTTATGGATACCCGGGTATCTTAATCATCAAGAGATAAAATATAATCTTTCTAAAAACTTTAATTAACTTTTGAGGCAAACAATTTGAGGATATTGTACAAATGAAAAGATGCTATAGTTTCAACAAAGGAGTTTCAAGCACAAGTTTGAACAGAAAAATGTTCAGTTCCTTTTCAACTTCTTGTCAGGATCTTTTTTCTTATTACTAATTCCAACCTGAGCTGGTTTCAAATTGGTCTTGAATTTTTGAGTCGAGCTCATTGACGAACATGCTTTTGATGAAACCGTCGAGTGAGTCTCCGATGATAGTAGGATATCTTCCGCAAACATGTCCTCCATTTGCAAGGCATCACACACTTGATGCCACGACAGAGCCTGGAGTTCCCTCCTTGACAAGTGCTTAAACGAACTAAAAAAATTGTAATTAAGTATAGCAACAAAATAGGATAACTAAGACAATGTCCAGCAACTTTAATTTAGAAAGCATCTTTCTTTCTGAAAAATCCCTCAGTTTTCCAAAATCCATAATCGCTCTTTAAAATCTACATTTGACAAGTGCTTAAACAAATTTAAAAAGTTGTAATTAAGTATAGCAACAATATAAGATAACTAAGACAATGTCCAGCAACTTTAATTTAGAAAGCATCTTTTTTTTCTGAAAAATCCCTCAGTTTTCCAAAATCCATAATTGCTCTTTAAAATCTACACTTGTAATATTACGTTGAATAGCAATTTTTTCATACATACATAGTTTCGGAGAAGCTCTATTTCAGTCATCAGTGTTGAGTGGACTTTTGTGAGTCGCAGATCACCGGGAAGGCCAATGGCGTTCACATTCATCCAAATCTGCTGCAAACTGTCACTTTTCCCTTTCCGTTCCAGTTTCTTCCAGATGTAAATAACCGCAAAAGCATGGAGTGATTCCATGGCAACATCGCTGGACATCTGCTCTGCCAGATAACGTTCGGTAGCGGCAACTGAAACAAAATGCCATAATAACAGAAAAAATAATAATAATAATAATAATAATAATAATAATGATAATAATAATAATAATAATAGTATTAAAAATAATAATAGTACTAATAATAATAATAATAATAATAATAATAATAATAATAATAACCATAATAATATTAATAGTAATAATAATAATAATAATAATAATAATAATAATAATAATAATAATAATAATAATAATAATAATAATAATAATAATAATAATAATAATAATAATAATAATAATAATAATAATAATAATAATAATAATAATAATAATAATAATAATAATAATAATAATAATAATAATAATAATAATAATAATAATAATAATAATAATAATAATAATAATAATAATAATAATAATAATAATAATAATAATAATAATAATAATAATAATAATAATAATAATAATAATAATAATAGTAATAATAATAATAATAATAATAATAATAATAATAATAATAATAATAATAATAATAATAATAATAATAATAATAATAATAATGATAGTAATAATAAAAACAATAATATTAAAAATAATAATAATAATAATGATAGTAATAATAAGAACAATAATAATAGTAATAATGAAAATAATAATAATAATAATAATAATAATAATAATAATAATAATAATAATAATAATAATAAATAATAACTGACTACATTAATAGCTGAATAATCACTGATTTCAACTTACCAAAATGAGAGACGTTCAGAAACTGTAGTTCAACAAAAACAGCGTCTGTTTTGCTTCTGATAAAATGAATTGTCCCTGCTGTCATAAAAAGTCCATTTCCTGACTGCAACACAGCTTTCTGACAAGCATTAGTTAGCAAAACATGACTTCCGAAGAAGTGGCTCCTATAACAAAAAAAACAATTTGTAAATGTAGTGCTTGATTAATTGCTCAAATGAAAACAATGAGTTGAAGTACTAAGGTTTCCCCTTTATCGCCATAACGTCCGAAGAGCTCTGTGTTTAGCTGTGTTGATTGACTCAAGCAGATCTCAATCGAACCCGCCAATATCATTACCAAGTATGAAAAGTTTCCTGGACAGAATTTCTAGCCAGAGAGAGCGCCTTCTTGTGTCAAGTGCACAGTTTGGAACTGAGGTTGATAGTCAGACGAAGGCAGGTATTTCTCGAATTGGTGCGTAACAGAAACTTCGCTGATGAATTGTAGCCTCTCGAAGTTCTTCAAAGTGTTCGAATCTAGAATACATGTAGAATTATTTTTCACACGTGAGTCAAAACAAGTAAATTAAAACATAATCTGCAGCTATTTCATACAACGGATAGAGCAGCTTACTTTGTGACATTGTTGACATTGGAGACCAGCGAGCCCTTATTGCGAGGAACTTATCACCAAAAGTTTTCATTGTCATTTTCTCCACTGACTCTTTCAACTAAAATAAAACAGCGGAGAAAATATTTTTGCTAGGAAAATGTCTCACCATATTTCTCGGAAAGTACCTAAAAACACTTTTAGAAAATTACCTCTTCATTTCTTCTAGTGACCAAAACTGTCCTCGTTTGGGTTTTACCATTCTCATTCACCAGTGAATGTTCTTGTCGTAAAATCTCTCTTGTCAAGTCTGCTGCACTATCCCACTTTCTCAATGGTAACTGGAAGCCGTCAGCTAGAAAAAAATTTTCCAGCAGCATCCAATCTTGTAGTGACAGTCTGACCACTGCAGCCATTCGCTCTTCACTTAGATTGCTTTCAGTATCAATTGAATGTAGAGCGTCTATAAGCTGATACGTTTTCGTTTTGTCAGCGACAATCATGTGCAGTCCATTCTCTTTGTGTCTTCTTAGTTTCAATGGACGTTTGGATGGCCCCGCTTCATCTGTCCTCAACACATCTCTTAATGCAACTAAAAACAAAAAAATATATCGATGAGTATTATCAGTTATGTACATTATTTTCTGAAAAATCCCTCTTTAATATAAGCTGGCATAATGGTCAAAGTAGGCTACCTGATTGGCTCTGCACTGGTTCTCCGGGTTGATCATCCAACTTAATAGATGGTCCCTCATCTGTTAGTGCAACTAAAAACAAAAAAAAATTTTTTAGCCGATGAGTATTATCAATTATGTATATTATTTTCTGAAAAATCCCTCTTTGTTAAAAGCTGAATTAATGGTCAAGGTAGGCTACCTGATTGGCTCTCCACTAGTTTTCCAGGTTGGTCATCCAACTTCGTAGATGGTCTCTGATCTGTTAATGCAACTAAGAACAAAAAAAATGTATACCCGATGAGTTTTATCAATTATGTACTTTATTTTCTGAAAAATCCCTCATTATTAAAAGCTGAAATAATGGTCAAAGTAGGTTACCTGATTGGCTCTGCACTAGTACTCCAGGTTGATCATCCAACTTCGTAGATGGTCTCTGATCTGTTAATGCAACTAAAAAAAATGTATACCCGATGAGTTTTATCAATTATGTACTTTATTTTCTGAAAAATCCCTCATTATTAAAAGCTGAAATAATTGTCAAAGTAGGTTACCTGATTGGCTCTGCACTAGTACTCCAGGTTGATCATCCAACTTCTTATATGGTCTCTCATCTGTTAATGCAACTAAAAACAAAAAATATGTATCCGATAAGTATTATCAAATTATCTTTAGAATTTGGTTAAAAAATACTGTAATTAGCTTAAATTCACATATTAATGTTAAATTAAAGTACAGTTGTGTAATTAGGGATAATAACAATGGGTACCTGCCTGAACTTGCACTGTCTTTCGCTTTTTTTACTCTGCCCTCTCTTTTTTCATTCGAGCAACACCCCCTGCTATGTCCAGGCTTTCGTGCGCTGGAATTCGATTAGAGTAGCTCCTGAAATCATGATCTCCCAATATTTATCGCTTAACCTCGTCGTAGGAGCTATCAGTTCGTCCCAGGATGAACTCCCTTCAATCTTCGCAAAATTTACTTCCTTCGTGGACTCTTCTGAACCTGTCAGCATCAATGTTCCAAGCGAAGCACATTTTGCAGTAATGGGCCAGCTTCCTCTGGTTTTACCCCCACAGTTATGTGTCTGCAACGTTGCATATCGCTTGTTTGTCCTGCCACAAACTAAAATGAAATGTAAAGATTGAGTTGAGTGGTGATCTAAAGTCTAGCTAAAGTAATGAGTGAGATATTTGATACAAATCAACAATTTGGGTTTGAAGTTCAGAAATTAGTTTTTAAATTGTTCTTACCATCACATGTGAATGGTTCCATGCGTTTGACAGGTGCACCGCGCTTCTTTCCACCAGTAGTTCCAGAAATAATTTTTTCTCTGAAAATCATCCGCCTTTTAGTATTTTTCGATGTCAATGATCAATATTATTTGCTGCAAAATCCCTCCTCTAGCTATAATCTCAATAAATTGAAGACTCAACAGAGTACAAGTGAATAATAAAACTCATCTAAACATTGTCTGAACATAAAACTAAAAATTATCAAGTGTTCCAAATTTGGTACCAAGTTTAGTATAATAATAAAGGTTTTCATTAATTCAGTGAAGTTGCCGGACTGCTCTCATTTTCTCCTGCAGCCTCATTGTCCGAGCTGGAAATGGTTGGAACTAGTGGACAACTATTCAGCACAACAGTTGAGCTTCTAATCGTTACGAGAGAGTCAGGCCTATTCGCAACACTGTCCGACCTGGAGCTGCTAGTGCTTCCTTCGTCTGACCTTTCACCGATTGCCAAGTCCGAATTGTTGCCCCAAGTACAGTTGACGTATCAACCCAGGAAAGGTTTTACAGCTTCTCTGTGGGTCTCTTGGTATTTTGCTGGAATGGTCAGAACGAAAATTGAAAAACCCCATCAAAACTCCCTTTTTAGCGATAAATTAACAGCAATGATAACCACCTACATAGCTTTTCAATTGGTGGATCGCCGTCCTACAACGCTCTTCGACAGACCGTTGTTTCGCCTCATCTTCAATGCCGTCACAATTTATTGAAAGCCAACAGGCTTTAAGGGCCTTCTGTCTCTTGGCGGTTACGGTCTCGCTCAGTTCCGCATTTATTGCTGCAACGGTCAGGGCTTGGAAGTTTGGATAAACTTTCTCCCAACTTCTCCCTGCAATTCTTCCCCGGACAAACTTCTTAGCAGCCGACTCTAAAATTACTTCATAGGATCATTCGTTTAAACTGCCAAAGGCATAATTTTTAAAATTTTTCTCAACTTTAATTTAACTGACATCAGCAAGCTTTTGTGACTGTGAAAAAAAATATTACGTTAGAATCAAAATTTATTATTTACCCACTCCCACACTGATAAACAAAGCCTTTTTAAGCGATGGATTTTTCGAAAAAAAATCAATTTTTGTGGCACTGGGACGTACACCATATATTCCATAAAATAGATTCGACCAGTGAAAATAGATTTGGCCAATGAAAATAGATCTGACCAGTGAAAATAGATTCGGCCACTCCCACATTGACAAAGAAAGCCTTTCTTCAGAGGGACTTTTTGGAAAATAATCAATATTTGTGGCACTGGGACGTACACCATATATGTAACAAAAAAATTCAACCTCAGAGAGCTTTTCTGACTCAACAACAAATATATAACATCGAAACCAGAATTTAATAAAAAATTTTACCGATTTCATTCTTGTGATTGAAGTTCACGCCGAAAGCCAGAGTGTCGCCAATGGTTTTGACGAAATGTTGACAACAAGCGCGCATAAACAAACACTCTCCCTTTCTCTCCCTCACTTTTCTACATTGCGACGCAATCGTCTCGTGAAGTCCATAGAAGCGATTCCTGAAAAACAATATTTCAAGTGTTTGGTGTCAATTATTTTTGTTGACATATTTTCTGAATAAGCTACATTTTATTTGCCGTTATCTATTTGAAATCAGAAAAGAGGCGCTGATTTTGAGCCGACTCGGGCACTATGTAAAACTCTTTGCATCCTGTCAACACATTGTAAATAACAGAGGTGTGGCTGAAATCTGTGTGCCAATTCGTTACAGCACCGTCCATACTGATTAGCAAATAATTTTCAACGGCACTGCTGCGGAGTTCTGGAGGAAGGTTATCCGCAGAAGGTGTCCGAGGGAGACTTCAGCGAGAATATCAGGAACATTCCAGTTTTTCAGTGTGTTAGAGCCTGAAAAAAACATTAAGTCATTTAGTTGAAAAAACTCTCGATATATAAATAAAATTAAATCTCAGAAAAAAATAGGTAAAGATTTTTCAAATTACTTTTTGTCATATCAAAATCGATGACATTCCAGGGATGGTCACGCAAATAAAATTGTTGCAGAAGCTTTGACTGTCATCGTAGATATGATCTCCTGATACTGAAACAGGAACAAAGATTTCAAATAGAGATACCTTAAACCTAACCATTTTAATTTTTTTTCCCGAAAAATCCCTCCCCATAAAAGGACAGTATCCTAATTGCTTTTCCAGAAAAACACCACACTCACCTCATGGGAATTTCTCGCCGACACTGATCTTTCAATTGTCTCTCCATCCACGCACACATCCATTTCGTTCTTTAGAATCTGTTCTACCAGATTCTTTGAGGAGAGTGACGTGTCAGTCAGCAGCGTCGTGATCGGAGAGGAACAACCAGGGAGAGACCAACAATCAGGGATAACGACACAGCTGGTTTTGTGTTCTTTAATTAATCGAGGAACTCTCTTCTGTTCGAAAGCAGTTCTCGGTAGAAATTTTCTGTCTATTTCGGGAATTTACGACAAAATTGTGTCGATATTTCGCGGAGTCATAATTGGCACGTTGGACTCAATTCGCTAAATCACTGGCGCTTGATCTATCTCCATCCTGGACAACTGAGGACTTGGCGTGCGACTTTCTATTGTAAACTGCCGTTTCTCGGGTATGCGTTTCTGTGGTTTTGACTTCCAGTTTCTGGAGCCACTGACTCTCGACGGAGCCACAGTCGAGGAGGAAGAGGAAGGCCCTGGCTCAGTTGTCTCCGACTCAGTGGGAATTGTTGGCACGTAAGAAGGCCCTGGCTCAGACGCTGCTACGCTTTCAGAATACCCACAAGCATGTCGTGATGATGTCGGAATGTCAGGATGCTCCACTCCTCTAATCTGAGACTGGCTTGAAGACAAGGTACCTCTCCTTTTCCTCTTCGAACTATTGATAGCAATTGCCACTTCAATTTCCAAACTGGTTCCTACCACATTTGGGAAATTCTCCGCAAAGGTGTCAATTGACCAGCTCCCACACAGGTATTTTTTGACATCATCGTAGCAGCTCTCAGTTTGGGCCAGAAATCTCTGTCTTCTTTTCCAGCAAATTGAGCTTCCCTCATGCCTACTCAGATTGGCGTTTTCCCGAGCGTAGTAGAAGCACAGCTTGCAGAACTTGTCCAACCAATGCTGCCTTTGTCGCCGGCAATTCAGCATGTGCTCCTTGAGATTAGATTGCTTAGCATACCTTCTGTGGCACACTAAACCATTTGATGAGGAATAAAAAGGAAAGATTTTTCGGCAAAAATATTTTAGCCAGTTAGGAGAGATTTGTCGGAAAAACGACAATTTCTCTATTTGCAGGTATAGCACTCAATAGACTAAATTCATAAAAGTTAAAAAATTTAAAAGTTCAAAAAATCAAGTTTAATTTGGCAAGGATCGATTAAAATATTGTGGATTGTGAGGGATATTTCGGAAATTAATCTTGAAGGAAATATTTCTTACTAACGATTACCCTGGAAATTAAGACCCGGATTGAAATTTTCATAAAATTGTGTATAACGCAATAACGGTCTAGCAAGTCAAGTTTCATTTAGCAAGGATCGATTTATCCATTGTGCGGTGTGAGGGATATTGCGGAAATTATTTTTGAAACTAGGATTATTTCATACCAACGATTACACTGGAAAGTGTGGTCCGGGTTGAATTTTCTTGGCGCCCCTTTTTCCGTCTCGTTTCCATACTTGTCGAAATTTGGTCCCACCTTTCTCGGTATCCTTGCATCTGGTTGTTCAATATCACTACTAGAGTCATTTGACAAAGTTGCACTTGACGACATTGCTTCTCAGAAATCATTCTAAACATTATTATCAACAATACTCAATACAAACTAAAGAGTTGACTGATCTCTAGGTGATCAGAAATTAAAATGAAAGTCCAACTGGATTGGAAGCGAGTTTTGCAACTATTTTAGGAATTTCAAAAGGAATGTTGCTTTTTGTGGTGGGAAGTAATTCTTTGTGAAGTGAAGGTAAACAAAATTCCTCGCCCGCTCAAAAATGACAGTTTCAATTGCCAACTTGTGCTACCACTTGCTCTGAAAATTTAGGGAATATCTGGCGGAAAGAAGTATTCAAATTAAAGAGGGGTTTTGCGGTAATTAAAGTAGTGCTAGCAAAAGTGGCTGCTAAACTTCCGGACAAGTGGCGCCAAAATGATACTATGAAAAATTCAAACAGGAACACTGACTTCAATTATGTTTTGCTGTAACTTTTCCCTAAACGAAATATGTTCAAGAGACATTGTTCATCTAAATTACTACTTGCTCATCAAAATAATAAATTAATGTATGTTAAAAGTAAAAGGATTAAATAGTTAGCAACAATGATAAAGAAATGGAAAGCAAATAGAATTAAGTCATTGCTCATATTGAGAACTAGTTTGATAAGCTTTTACGTGACTGTTAAGTGAAAAGTTGATGAGCAGCTCGGTCCATGTAATCATATCGAAGGTGTGTTTATTCAGGAATATCAACTCTTGCTTCTAATATTGCAAAACAAAGATATTGACCATCAGGTCCCTTGCTGAGTTTGTTGCAAATGCATTCAGTCAACTTGAGGTTGCACTGCTTGTTCAAAAATCCACTTCTAAATACAGTAGGCGAAAAATGCGAAGGCGTCCTAGACATCGCCTTACATCTTTATGAATAGGGCAACTTTCCGAGCTTGCGTCAATCAAGTGTCGGCCATTTTGACGAACTTCAACTATATACTCTAGTTTTCGGTTAATCGGATCATCATCAACGTAATCTTTGCATCTTAAATGTTGACTGTTAATAACTAAGCCGTGATAATCTAAAACAAAATCTCCTTTGGCGAAAGGAGCCGTTGTAATGACTCCTCGAACAAATTCGTTGTACTCTACGTCGCAAACACCTCTCTAACTCTAATTCATGACCATTTGTGCTAGATGTTGTTGTGCTGCTCTGAAATCTAAGTTTGAGAACTTCAGGTTTCCATTGCTTTCTGGGACGACTCGAGGTCGCAACTCAGGACGACAATTTCTTGGATACAAGCAGTAATCCTTTCATCTACCGTATTGCACGTATCCAACTTGCGTGCTTCTTTCCACATGTCCTCAAGCATAAGGCTCTTCTAAAGTCACAAAAGAGACAATTGTTTTTCAAATTGTGCTTCACTCACAAATTTAAAGGTTTAACAAGTCAGGTTTCAAACAGCGAGGACCAATTAAAACAATGTGGATTGTGAGGGATATTTCGGAAATTAATATTAAAAGGATTACTTCATACTAACGGTCACAAATTGAGTTTTTCAAAAACATTTAAAACCATCTTGAAATTTAATTTGCTTGAAATTTTCAAGAAAATAGCTTACTAATTTTTTCCCGGTCTCCATGCAATCTCTCCGCCTCTTTTTTTCATTTTCTGTGAACTCTGACTGTCTTTCGGCGTTATTTGAACAGGCTGTTCTTGTTGCTGATCATTTGTTAAATTGAGATTTTCACCTGCAGAAGAAAATAAAGCTGCTATAAAAATTTCATTCAATGATCAAACTGCATTTCTGACAAAATTCATAATACATGTTTATTTTCATTTTTAAGCCTATTTGCATTTCATTAAAGGTCTATCAGACTAGCATATGACAAGAAACTCACTTACTGGGATGTTTAATACGACACTCATTGGCCACTCACTAATATATTCCCGAAAGCTTGCTCTTTCGATTTCCTTATTGTAGCGTTATCAACTTTTCCCCACTTAATTTCTCAAGAGTTCCTTAAAAAAAACTGAAAAATATTTTTTTACACCAGAAAGCGTTTGCTAACCTTACTGAAGATTCTGTGATACTAACGAGATTGTAACTCAGCTTTTAGTGGTTCTTTGGACAAGCTGGCTTCTGTAGTTTTGGGTGTTGAGCAGACTCCGGGGCTGAACTCTGCTGCAGGGTCGAACGATGAGAAATTTTCTGTCGTTCTGTTGGATTAATTATCGTTAATAACAAATTAATGTCTACGACAGATGAAAACGCACTTTCACTGAATTCTACAAAAGGGTAAGAAGAGACCAAGTATTTTTCTAAACGTATTTATAGGGTCTTAATTTGAGGATTAAATTAATTTGTCTCCCATCCTAAGTGTACTTGACTTCTTTTTTTCCGAAATTACCCTTGGATTAATTCTATGCCATAATTGATGCATTTGGGGATTACTTGCATAAAAGAGGAATCGGATATAAATTATTTTATCACAGGGCCGGTTAAGGTTGTCAAAATTTCCTCCTTGAAGTATTAAAGGCTAGTTGCTCTGATCTTTCCCAATTGAGACATTTTAAAATACTCAAAACCATGTGTCTCTCAATACACCACTTTTGGTACCATTAATCTCCCAATTTTCCCTCGCGAATTGGTAGTTCAAAATAATCTCAGGGCGGCTTTCTAAGGTTTCGAAAAATAAACTAAAACTAGTTCACTTTAATAGGGGTTTAATAAAAAATTTTATAGGAGTTTATCTATTTTAAATTATTTCATTATGAAATTTTCAGATTTTCTAGTAGGGGCTTTTCTGAGAAAATTAGTAAAATTAATCTTTTATTCATGACTCAAAATCTCGTTATTGTCTATGTTAGTTTTCCGCTACAAATTTTTAATGAATCAACTGTGTGTTCTCTCAGGAAATGATAAACTGTAGAAAAAGAAACCAAAGGACTTTTCGGTTAATATGTCTCAAATCGATTTTATGAAAAAAGTGACAGAATCTGATAAACGAATGAGCACGTCTGTGTTTAGACAGAAGTTGAGATTACGCCGAGTTTGTGGAATCTTGGAATCCCTCTTACACTGAAGTCGCCAACGTAACAAGTTTTTGTTGCATTCAAGGTTTTCACAAAACAAATTATCGCATCAACCAATCATTTTTTCTTAAATAGATTCATGTTGCTTTAACAAATACATAACTATCTAGGGTCAAACAGTCTGAGGAGCAACCAATTTCAAATCCCTAAATTTTTCTCACTGCAGACATTGGTTCTCATATACGTGAAACTGCTTCCTTCCTGAAATCAGCAGTAGTTAAAAAAAGTCCATTCTTTCAGACAAGGTGTTATCATCAGTTGGAAGCTTACTAAATCATTGCAACTGGTACCAGTTCTGAAAGGAACAAGAGAATTGCTCAATGTTGAAATCTTTATTCTGTATTGAACCACTCAATTATTAAAAGTTTTTTGATAATGTGTTATTTGCTGAGTGTACAATTTCAAACCTCTTTTTTTTAAATTTCTTATCGATGACCGAGCCATTGCAAGAAACTGTTTATTGTACATAAAGTTTAAATGATTTTTAAGGTGTTTCATGTTTTTAAACAAACAACAGTTTTATAATCACACCTAAAAATTAATCTGATGTTTTAAGAGAGAGATTTTTCGGTGGCGTTTTGACCTAATAGTGAGTAAAAATGGCCGTGAGAACTACCTTTTTCTACGCGAGGTTTTTATTAATGTGCTGCATTCAGTGAATGACCTTTTTATTTTGACTGCGTTTAGTGAATATGCAACAACTTAAAACAAAAAAATGACTTTTTTCTGAAAAATCCCTCCATATTTTTTGAAATCCCTCAATAATTTTGAGCAACCAAAAAAAAACAAAAACGTTAGTAAATGAAGCTCAAATAAATGTTTTATTTCGTTTGCAAACTAAATTTATTGTTCAGTAAATTAAAAACAGGAAAGAAATTTGACTTTTTTTCTGAAAAATCCCTCAATATTCTTGATGATATTTGGTGGATTTTCAAGTCAGTTTTGCCTTCTCGGTTCACAAAAACCGTTTGGTTTCTACATCAGGCTTCTCGAATTCTTGCTCAATAGAGTTTTATATACCTACAAAATATGAAGAATTAATTATCCTTGGAAAAGTGTTATTTTTCAGAAAAAAACTCCAATGGAAAACAATTTTATTTTAATATTTTCGACTTGCTATTTAAAAAAACTAATTTGGACAACTTGTTTATAGATAAATATGTTTATAGATAAAGCGGCAAAGTTTATCTACCGGCTATCTTCCGGCTATGTTTTATATTCAGATCAACTTTCATTCAATGCAGTTTCATTCAAATGTCTGTCTTCTCTGTAGTTACCGTCGTAACAACACCTTCTTTTTAACGTGGTTGAATTTTCACCAGTTGGATTGCTTAGCCTTTTTGGTGCCTTTTTAGGGCTAGCAATAGCTGTCTTCTTTTGTACACTGTCGCTTGAGTTTTGGTTCTGTTGGCGCAGTAAAAGAGGTTTCTGTTGACGAGCGTAGCTTTTAGTCGTATAGCCATCAGGGAGTTTTAAAATATAATCCATAGGGTTAACAAACAAAGACTCTTCATTTCCTTTAAGTTGAATACAACATTTTTCAGAATTGGAGGTAATAATGTTCCAACCACCTTGTGCGTACTTTTGCAGTCGCATGTTGTTATTATTGAGTTTTGATTTAGGCAGTGCTGCTTTAATGGCTGAGTTTAACTACTGCTGATTATCAACAACCAGGTAGCAATGAGGTGCACTCGAGTGTTTCATTAGAAATAAATCTGCTGAGGTATTCGACAGGACTTTTCCTCCCATACGTTGTATCGTGTTCTCTATAGCCGGATTCGAGAGGGATTTGTCCTTGAAGCAACCAACTACATCGAAGCGCAATCCTCGCATCATATCCTTTTTTCGCCGAAACATATCAAGTGGCAGCTTGGCTGTAACAATTGTTTGCTTGCAAACATTTGTGTAAGCTATGTTTTCAATATCTGGAGCTGGCATATCATAGAGCAGTTTGTAGCAGTCTGCAAAGGTTAGAAAAACATTGAAGTTTTTTCTTTCGAGAATGAATTCAATCATTCTGCAGAAAGAAAAATTTAAGTCATACAGCATTGGGTCCACTGTTGTCAGCTTTCCAGCACCTCTAATTGTTCTGAAAAACAAGAACTCATTGTGAAGCAACCGCCAAAACATTAATAATCACGATTCGGATTATTTTTTGTTTTTTCCATCAATTTTCAAAGCTTCCAACAGTCGCAGTTTTCTGCTAACTATTCCCTGCAATAAAATATCTGTTGAATACTCTTGGTTTTGTATGCTTTTTGAAAAAATATGAAGTAACTTACTTCGAGTGAAAATCCTTTTGAGATTGGGTGTTCGATTTTTCCAACGATTCCGTCATGTGATCCCATGGTTTCTGGAAAGCATCAGGTTCATTCATTAATGAAGGTATGAGGCAGAGCTTCAATTTGTATGGCGTTAGTGCTTGGTTTTTGGGGAAAACTGCTATACTAATCTGATAATAGGTTTCTGCCCATCTTGTGTATTCAAATTTTGTTTCGGAACTATATTTGAATGAGTGAGCCGCTCTTACCATCCCATGAAGACTCGCTCGCCAAAGTTCTGACGCATCTGCCATCGACATCATTGAATCTGACACTCATTCAAGACTTTGGACGAATAAGTGGGGGTGAAGTTCTTTTACCCAGTTCATATTAATGTTGTTCGAAACAGTCAAAAGCTCTTTTACGTTCCAAACTCCTTCAAAAAGTTTACCAATCTGAGTTCCTGTGCCCTGTAATTCTTTCGCATCAGCTATAATGACAGCAGCCTCTAATCCCGACAATGATATCTGCAGACACCGCTTTCCTTCACCTTTTCCGGTTAAATTGAATGAGAAATAGGGTCTTTTCACATCGCTTTCGCTGATATTCTTTTCCAGTTGATGTATCGATTCTTCCTGAAAGCAGCCTCCACCCTTAACGTTTATCAGTTTGTTAACCCACTTTTTGAGGTCCAGCTTCACACATCTGATCATTCCATGAGTTACTTCTGGACAAATAGCTGCTGACCTTGGTGCGAATGCAAGTGCATCTTCTGGTAGTTCTTGTTGAATCTTTGCCTTTGAATCCATTCTTCGACCAGTTTCACCAACTTTTAGAGGAGTAAAGCTGTCATCAGAAACATACAAGGACACTTTAGAGACATGAGCAAATTTTGCATCGTCTTTTGTGATTCCAAAGAATAGTTTCAGTATGAAAGGTTGGTCATCGGAAAAAGTCAACATCACACCGCTGTCATAAAGTGCTTTCGTCTGTTGATAAAGCCAAGAAATACTTTGCTCGCCCACGACACTGCAGCCAATGTTTTGTTCCAGATTGAAGCGAGAGTCTCCTCCTGAAAATAGAAAAAATAATGAAAATGAAAAGAACAAAACTATACTCAACGAGGGATTTTTCTGTAAAAAATGTGAATTGTTGTTATGTCCTTATATATAATACATATATATATATATATATATATATATATATATATAAGTATATATATATATATATATATATATATATATATATATATATATATATATTAGATAACAAATTAGATACCTGAAAATGTTGCGAAGCATACCACTGATTGTATTGACTGAGCGCTGAGGTTTGTACATCCCAAAACACGAAAAGCCATCAGGTACTTTTAAGATATAATCCATCGGGTTAACAAACAATGACTCTTCATTTAATCTAAGTTGAATACAACATTTTTTATAATTGGAGGAAATAATGTTCCAACAACATTGTGCGTACTTTTGCAGTCGCATGTTGTTATTATTGAGTTTTGATTTAGGCAGTGCTGCTTTAATGGCTGAGTTTAACGAATGCTGATTATCAGCAACCAGGTAGCAATGAGGTGCACTCGAGTGTTTCATTAGAACTAAATCTGCTGAGGTATTCGAAAGGACTTTTCCTCCCATACGTTGTATCGTGTTCTCTATAACCGGATTCGAGAGGGATTTGTCCTTGAAGCAACCAACTACATCGAAGCGCAATCCTCGCATCATATCCTTTTTTCGCCGAAACATATCAAGTGGCAGCTTGGCTGTAACGATTGGTTGCTTGCAAAAATTTGTGTAAGCTATGTTTTCAATTTCTGGAGCTGGCATATCATAGAGCAGTTTGTAGCAGTCTGCAAAGGTTAGAAAAACATTGAATTTTTTTTCTTTCGAGAATGAATTCAATCATTCTGCAGAAAGAAAAATTTAAGTCATACAGCATTGGGTCCACTGTTGTCAGCTTTCCACCACCTCTAATTGTTCTGAAAAACAAGAAATCATTGTGAAGCAACCGCCAAAACATTAATAATCACTATTCGGATTATTTTTTGTTTTTTCCATCAATTTTCAAAGCTTCCAATAGTTGCAGTTTTCTGCTAACTATTCCCTGCAAAAAAATATCTGTTGAATACTCTTGCTTTTGTATGCTTTTTGAAAAAGTATGAAGTAACTTACTTCGAGTGAAAATCCTTTTGAGATCGGGTGTTCGATTTTTCCAACGATTCCGTCAAGTGATCCCATGGTTTCTGGAAAGCATCAGGTTCATTCATTATTGAAGGTAAGAGGCAGAGCTTCAATTTGTATGGCGTTAGTGCTTGGTTTTTGGGGAAAACTGCAATACTAATCTGATAATAGGTTTCTGCCCATCTTGTGTATTCAAATTTTGTTTCGGAAGTATATTTGAATGAGCGAGCCGCTCTTACCATCCCATGAAGCTTCGCTCGCCAAAGTTCTGACGCATCTGCCATCGACATCATTGAATCTGACACTCCTTCAAGACTTTGGACGAATAATTGGATGGTGAAGTTCTTTTTTTGCCCAGTTCAGATTAATGTTGTTCGAAACAGTCAAAAGCTCTTTTTCGTTCCAAACTCCTTCAAAAAGTTTACCAATCTGAGTTCCTGTGCCCTGTAATTCTTTCGCATCCGCTATAATGACAGCAGCCTCTAATTCCGACAATGATATCTGCAGACACCGCTTTCCTTCGCCTTTTCCGGTTAAATTGAATGAGAAATAGGGTCTTTTCACATCTCTTTCGCTGATATTTTTTTCCAGTTGATGTATCGATTCTTCCTGAAGGCAGCCTCCACCCTTAACGTTTATCAGTTTGTTAACCCACTTTTTGAGGTCCAGCTTCACACAACGGATCATTCCATGAGTTACATCTGGACAAATAGCTGCTGACGTTGGTGCAAATGCAAGTGCATCTTCTGGTAGTTCTTGTCGAATCTTTGCCTTTGAATCCATTCTTCGATCAGTTTCACCAATTTTTAGAGGAGTAAAGCTGTCATCAGAAACATACAAGGACATTTTAGAGACATGAGCAAGTTTTGCATCGTCTTTTGTTTTTCCAAAGAATAGTTTCAGTATGAAAGGCTGGTCATCGGAAAAAGTCAACATCACACCGCTGTCATAAAGTGCTTTCGTCTGTTGATAAAGCCAAGAAGTACTTTGCTCGCCCACGACACTGCAGCCAATGTTTTGTTCCAGATTGAAGCGAGAGTCTCCTCCTGAAAATAGAAAAAATAATGAAAATGAAAAGAACAAAACTATACTCAACGAGGGATTTTTCTGTAAAAAATGTGAATTGTTGTTATGTCCTAGTATATATAATACCTTATATATATATATATATATATATATATATATATATTTATCTATATATATATATATATATATATATATATATATATATTAGATAACAAATTAGATACCTGAAAATGTTGCGACGCATACCACTGATTGTATTGACTGAGCACTGAGGTTTGTACATCCCAAAACACGAAAAGCCAATCGGGTTTGATCTACTTTGCCAATTTGAACACCATCTCCCCATATATCAACTTGTAAACCCGACAGGTTCATGTGGTTGTATCTCAGAAAACAGTGAATTTTCACCATATTTGTCAAGCTAACGCGAAAGCCTGAAAATGTCTGATCTGGTTTACACACAGCCAAGAAAGTTTTAAGTAGTCAACCTGACGTTTCTTTGATAGATCTGGGAAGGGATAATTTGATTTTGACCCAAACCGTACACAATAAGGTGTTTTCGAGCAGTAGACAGCACATCAGTCCAGTTTCCAGTTTTTGAGGCAATCGCAATTCGTTCGCGGAACGCTTCACTTTTTCCTTTAAGTAAGAACATTGCTCAATTAATTGGAAAAGATGGTTTTTCTTTGAATTGGCTTCTTATGCAATTTGTATCTCTGGACCGCTGTCATTTTCAAGACTTATGTCAATTCGCTGATAGAAATTCGTTTCTGATCAGCGTATTTAACAACATCATACCAAAATAAAGTATGTCCTCCTTGACGTATATTGTTCCATAGTGGTTCCCTCTGCATTAGAATATCAACACTCTTTCTGTAAACGGTTCTTGCGTTTGTCTTACTAGAGGTTTTTGATATTCTATACATGTACGATCTCATGGGCGGCTGGGTAGATGATTGAGCTTTTGTTTGCGTTGAAGCATGACTCTTAAGCAAAACTGGATTGCTTACAACTCTATTAGGTTCGTTCACTGGTTCTTGAGCTCTTTTGGCAAAACAAAAATTAGTTGCAAAGCTGTTGTTTTTGATGCTGAAATGAGAGGAAAAACCAGATAACTTGCAGATGGGTGGAAGTCTGATATCAGTTGATGCCCGTACAATAAAGACACAAAGCTCCGTCTGCGTGACGTCCAAGATAAACCAGGCATGACACCAACAATTAGGATGTGCATTAAACCAATGGCAACAAAAATATGTTGCTTTTTATCAAAATCGGATGTCCTCAAGAGATCCTCAATTCTTAAGTTGGAGCCATTTAGAATTGTTTTTGCTGCAGAAAAAATTTTTCTTTTTTATGCTCTATGGTTGATTTGGCTATTTCATCAATAAACCTGGCATTTAGGTAAAATTTTCCGTCTATAGAAGGCAGGTTTTTCCTGTAGGAGCTTCTTAACTCCTCTTGTTTGTCCATTAACAAGGTAAGATTGCACAGAAATAGATTTCGGAAAAAAATCAACTATGAATTGATTACCGCATTATTCTTGCTAAATCTGATTTAACGAGTGCCTTTCAATTGAATTTGTTCAATTTTAATGAGTTCTTTCCAATGAAGATGTTAAATACAGTACTCAATAATCTTGCGTCTAATTAAGGGTTTTCAGCTGTCAAGAACAATCCATCAATTTTTCTCCGGAAAATCCCTCAATTCTGCGTCTGTTGTAGTTAACTCTTTATGCCGCCATTTACAGGTGTCTATTAAATTTGCACTCATTTACAGGTTGCGTCTATTTACAGATTCATAGAGTACTACTACCTTATCAACGAACCCCTTTATGTTGGGTTTAGTTTGCTCACAAATACGAAAACCTCGCAAGTTGTGAAAACTCATTTTCCATTTGAACTGGTACCGTAAGCGTTTGAAAAATGAGGCAATGTCGTGTCATTTAACGGAACCCGAAAGACATAATTGTGAGTTATTCTCACTTTTAAAGCGTCCCTTCACAGGTTTTTAGGTGCGGGTGGTTTAGTAGGTGGAAGAGGGAGACGATTAAACACAAGGTTCATATAAAACAAGGTACCCTTGCAGACCCCCTCTTACATTACTGTCAAAATTTGCCTCAAAATTGATCTTTAAGAAAGTAATGGCGAAACGACGATTTCGTTTTCGGGTCTATTCACAAGTTTACAAGCCTATTTATCTTTTTCTGACAAATCTCTCCATTTTGTTCTTTCTCTCTCTCTCTCTCTCTCTCTCTCTCTCTCTTTCTCTTCCTCTAAAGTTATTTTTTCTATTAGTTTAGTTTTACTATACACACTGCATCCGGGTCAAAAAAAATTCCTCCGTTGAAATTGGAATTTTGTCGAATTTTATTTTTTTTTCCGAAAAATCCCTCCATTTTGTTCTCTCTCACTTTCTTCCTCTGAAATTATTTTCCTCTGAAGAGTTTGCTGAGCTTTTTTTGCTATTAGTTTAGTCACAACTGTCAAAATCCGTGTCAAAAAAAATAACTTCGTTGAAGTCGGAGTTTTGTCGAATTTTATTTTTTTTCCGAAAAATACCTCCATTTTGTTCTCTCTCTATGTCCTCCTCTAAAATTATTTTCCTCTGAAGAAATTACTGAGCTATATTTACTATTAGTTCAGACACACTGCATCCGTGTTAAAAGTGAAAAATTCCTCCGTTGAAGTTGGAGTTTGTCGAATTTTATTTTTTTCCGAAAAATCCCTCCATTCTGCGCGCACTCTCTCTCTCTCTCCCTGCTTCCCTCCCTCTCTATCTTTCTCCCTCCCTATCTCTCTCTCTCTCTCTCTCTCTCTTTCCCACTCTCTCTCTCTCTCTCTCTCTCTCTCTCGTCTCTATAAATATATCACATAAATAATAAATTAATATAAACACAATCTATGGCAGTAGACAATAAGACAATAAGCATTAAGACATTAAGCCAATTTGGTAGTTTTTTGGTAGTTTTTTTGATACAGAATTACTGATTACAGAATTTTCATTCCCTGTCAATAGAGTCATTGAAGTTGGATTGGATTTGTGTGATCATTTGAGGTTTGACCATTTGATGTTTGTGTGACCACTTGACCAAGTGCTGCGAACAAGTGACCAGATGACCTGAAACAGTCCGGGGAATTACTTTGTCTTTGTTACTTGGTGTTATTTAAATCAATTTAAAGCTTTAAAAAGCTTCAATAAAATCTTAATTTGTTCTTAATTCTTAAACCATTCTTGCATGCTCAAAATGCGCGCATTTATTTAGGCTCAATTGCGGATTAGAGATACTTTGAATGCGAATAATAGATACCTTAATTGAGCGGAAACGTACTACAAGATTTGTTACCTACTTTTCGCACCAAATGTTCTTTTATTTCGCAAAATTGGCGGAACCCCTTTTGCAAAAAGTAAGATACAAAGGATGTCATCTAATTTCGTTCATTTTATGTAACTACTTTTCGACCCAATTTTACTAAGGCGGAAATTTTGGGGTATACATCTGCACTGTAATGTTTTTTTAAAAAAAGTTTACTCTCAAAGTATGCGAATATCATGGATAAGGGCGTTGATATTTTCGACTTAGATATTGATAAACTGAAAAACAAAACGTCAGAATTATTCTTTTTATGGTATCTGAAAACTTGAAATTAAAATTATTTATAAAAGGAAACATTTTCGAATAACAAGAAGAGATTACACTTTGAGTCTCAGCTTGTACAATTTTGGGATATCAATTGATTTTGTTTTAAGGTTTCACAGTTTTCTCATACATATCGGACTTTTCTGAAAAGTATCAGTTTAAGCTCTCAACTTTAAAACGAACCCATACCCACAACTTTTACGGTGCATATTTTCGAAAAAAGTTATCTATGGCAGTAATCATTCTTCCTAGAAACATCAATCTTATCAGCAAAAAGATAGCTGCGATTTCCAATAAAAGAGCAACGACAAGATTTTACAATAACAAGTAGATTGTTTACATTGCCTTAGTTCTTCTGTATCCCTTTCGATGTTCGACAGTTAAAAGGTAAATCTTCTATTATCGCGTTTAAAAGGTAGAAATCGTAAGCGGTCGCTTTAACTGTCGCTTCTTTTTTTGTCGCCTGTAGTAGTGAATGTACGCAGTATCATTATCATATGAAAAAAAGAGGAAATATTTGCTAATTTTAGTTTATGATAAAAATACTAGCTTTATTATAAACCAAAATTCAGAAAATAGGCTCTCAACAACAATTAAGTTTTTCCTCATTATTGTTGATCTCTGAAAATTGGCTCTTTCGCATCTGTATTTGTGAACATTTGGTTTTTTAAATTAAAATTATCGTGTTATTTCATCTTCTTTATTGTATTAATTAAGTTTCCTTTCTGTAATATTAATATAAATTTTTTTAAAATGCATAGATTGACAAATTAAAACATTTTAGTTTTGAGTTTAGATATGGCTTTTCGTAAACTGTTTTTAGGTGGTCTTGAAAGAGCACAAACAGACAAACATAAGGCTTAGAAATGATCTGAGATAAAAATTTTGATCTATGACTAAAATTGCTCCATAAATGGAAGTTTAATGACTACAACTTTTCATAGACGCCATAATATGAAATTGTAATTTTATAGCTTTTTGAATTACGGGGTCAACCCGGGTTGTTGCATTGAAACTCCGTCTCATCAATTGGAAATATCAATATGACATTTAATATATAAACGTGAACGGTTATTTTTATTGTAGAACCCATCATTATTTAATTCCACAGTATATTTTTTCGGTAAATTTTACTGCATTTAATCATTTCGATATTAATTGGTGGTTTTTTTTCGACAGGTTTTATATACAGTCTATGAGTTTTGACAAGGAAAGAAAAGATAGAAGAGATACAAAACTGTTCGCTTTTTCAACTCGTGAAACAGTTTTTTTTTAATTTATGCATTTTGTGTTGAACGGACAGAAAGAGTTTAATACCTTTCAACCTCCTATCTGTACTTACTCTGAAACTATACAAATTTTGAAGCCGTGAATAAAATAATTAAAAAATAATTGATAACTTAAAAAGTAATTTTCTCAGGTGCGCTAGCTAATACTGTGCCTTTAAGAGTAGTAGAAAACAAATTTTTTCCACAGATTGTACAGCGTAAGTAAAAACAAAACGTTTTGGTTATACTTAACAGACAATGACTAGTTAAAAAGAAATAGTTATCACTAACAAGTTTATCTGCTTTCGACAATCCTATTAGGGTTTCCACAGATAGGAGTCTTTCAATTCTAATTAAAAGTTGTTGAACATAAACAAACGAAGTTGACTTTCTTTGTATTAAAGTATCTGCATAGTCGTTTATTAGAGACAATTGCATTGGTCATTGGTTGTTTTTAGGTCACGTTCATAATTTAATTATGAGTCAACATCAGCTAAAAAGTATGTTATTTAAAAACGAGCAAGGCGTAATATGAAAAAACGAAAAGAGTCTATTGAATAAAAACACTATCGTAATACAATGTATGACCAAATAAGGTTCAACGAGAGATAAGAATGGAGAAAATAGTTTTGTAATTGTTTTTCTATTCCAAAACCCGAGAAAAAGGGTTTTAGAAATTTTATACCAGCCCTGTCTTTTGCTGGGCATATTTTGGCCGATGTATATCTGTTGCGGAGAGGTAATTGAGTGGTATAATCGAGAAGCCCTTGAAATACTGAATCGATTGCTGTATTGTTTTTTTGTAATTTTTGCACTCAGATCGCCTGATTACAAATTTTTGGAATATGTGTTTAAAGGCGCTCGAACCCTGGTCGAGGTGTTACCGCTAAAAATTGCTTAGAGATGTAAGATTTGCGGTGAAATTGGGTAAAAGTGTAAGATTTGCGTTCAATGCGATGAATGCGGTGAAAAAAAACTTATATGTGCTGAAAACTTTTTTATCACAGCTTAAGCGGTGAAAGAAAATTTTTTATCGCTACCAGCAGAATGCGGTGAAAAAAAATCACCGCTACCAGTAGAATGAGGTGAAAAAAAATTTTCAACGCTAAAATCGCACATCTTGAAAATATTCACCGCGCTAATTTGAACGCTTATCTTAAATTCACAGGAAATATCACAGAAGTAAGTGACATATGGCGCAGTGGACTAAGAAGTTATTGACATGCAAGAGGTGAGAGGTTCGAACCAGTATACGTCAGATTCTTTATTAAATGAAATCTGGTGAATGCGGTGAAAAAAATTTCACCGCTATAAAACGCAAAAACTCACCGCATTCAACGCTAAAAAATGAGGGCACTTTGCGGTGAAAAAAAATTTTTCCACCGCTTTTTACCGCTAATCTTACATTATTTGTTGACCAATTCTCGAGCCGGTAAGATTTTACTGCAAAATGTATTATTAATCTCGTTTTCTACAATTTGGGGATAGCGATTGGATTTGATTTAAATCTATACTGCATTCTCAATCAATTCCAACACTCATCTAGACGTCAATTTCATGAAACAAAAGATGGGCTCTACAAAAGAGGAAAAACTACAAGATTTTACTATTAAAGACGACAGAATGATCAACTTCAGCTCATCTGTAATGTTTTGGAAGTTTAACCGTTAGGAAGGAACGTTAAAAGATTCGACTGTTAAAAAGACCGTTAGAAAGATAAATACAATGAAAGACAATTTTAATGGCAGTAATGAGTGTGATCACTAGACCACAAATCAAAATGCATCAACGAGAGTTTGAAATGAAGTAACGGTGCCAATAACGGCGGAGTTTACAAAATTTTATCGATTCAAAGAATGAATGCACGGTAAACTTTACGATGAAATTAAAACATGATATGTTTTCCACATTAATTTGGAAAAAAGATATGCTAGATTTAGGATAACGTGGAAGACAAAAAAAGTCTCAAATCGACAGCTTAAGTACTTTCTGATTAATTTCCGATTCTGATAGTCGGCTTTTACGCATCTGTACTGAAAAACAAAATTTTAAAAGTAATTGTATTAAATATTTTTGCAGCATATGCAACTGCTTTCAACGGTATCACAGATTAAATTAAAAAAGAGCTGCTAAAATTAGGAAAGCTTTTAATAAAATCTTCTCTTCATTTATTGTTACCAAATAAGTTATAAAATATCTCTGTAAATAATGTTGCACTCAGGCACTTATATGTTAAAAAGAGAAGTATTACAGAAATGTAGAAAGATTATCATTCAAAAATTCAAATCTAAAATTAGAATATACATAATTGTATATATATATATATATATATATATATATATATATATAAATAAATATATACATATATATATATATATATATATATATATATATATATATATTATCCTTCGTTTGTTTTATATAAAACAGTGCTTTGATCAGGTTTTTTTTAGCTGATCAGTATTTTCTTTGAAATTGTTTGAAATTCATTTATAGAATTGAAGATTGTACGCTGCTTTCCGTTATTTAGCCTCGATGAGAACGTTTAAGACGATCAAAAAACGTTGAAAAATTACAAAAATGCAGTCAGATTTTTAATTAAAAAAAGATTGCATATGGCCATGCTATGTGACAATTTAAAGTTTTTAAAACATTGTTAAATCAAAAAAGCGGCTCTTTTGTTAAATTAACATCAAAATAAGACCAATTTCAATTACACACACACACACACACACACACACACACATATATATATATATATATATATATATATATATATATATAAATATATATATATATAGCCATGGTTTTCAGTGTGCAATTGTTACGCCCGAATATAAAAAATTACTTTGACTGGGTTGGAACTTTATGTGTGGACACACAATAGAGATCATCTTCTGCATTTTTTTTGGTCATTTTTGTTTGCCAATTTTTAGTTTATGAGAAAGGTCCAAAAAGCAGAGCACAAGAGCACGACAGTAATGTAGAAGCATAATGTGAAATACAAATGTAGTTTTGATTAAATTTAATGACAAAAAATTGATGTTAATTGCAAATTGATTTTTGAAACTTTTCACCTAACACAAAATATATCAGAACTTACCAAACATGAGAAAATACCCTAAACCATTTTTAATAATGGGACTGATGATAAAAATTTCACGTTTGCTAAAAATTACCTTTTAATTTTGAATTGTTCTTGGCAAATTTAGCATCATCTTCTCAATCTCATTTTACTGAGTTGAAAACTACTTAAAGCCTATTATTTTCTTTGAATAAATTATACAAGATCGTTTGCTTCTTGCAAAACTATAAAAAGTGCTTCAATTTATAAAATTGGGGCGGGCATTATGTCAATTGTCAATATTTGGCGCAAGTGCTGTGTCGTTGCAATTAAATCTTCTCTTCATTTCTTGTTAGAACTAGTAATTTTTAATTTACCTCATTAAATAATGCTTTTTATCAAGCACCTATATGAAAATTGGAGAAGGGTTCCAGAAAAGTGAAAACCACAAAAATCGAAAACTTCAATCTAATATATATATATATATATATATATATATATCATCGTTTGTTTGTTCTTACAAAAATTACTGCTTGAACAAAATTTTTTTCTCCTTAAAATCAGTGTTTTTGCTTAAAATTGTCTAACACTCTTGTTCGGTTTTTAAAAATGTACGCTGCGTTGCGTTGTTTAATTATAATCAAATGATTTAATGAATCCCTGAAAAAATACAAGTGTTTTTTTTAATTCAAATTTTTAATTCACTATTTAATTCAAATATTTTTGAATTAAATAGTGATAACATTTGAACATGATTTATGGCATGTTTAGATTGGTAAAAGAATCATAGTTTTCTTAAATTTTATCGGGAAACATTAAACTGACCACTATTTTGTTGAATTAACGTAAAAAGAAGACCACATTTAAATACATATAAATGAAAGTATGCTATTGGTACACTCCAATATAAAAAATAACATTAACTGCTTTGGAAATCTATGTGTGGACGTACAATACAGACCATCTTCTGTATTACTTCAGCTTAATTTCTGATTATCAATTAATAGTTCAAGAGAATTGTCCAAAATTTGAACACAACAGAGGGACAGTGATGTAGAAGCTTGATATGAAAAACAGATAATGACAAACATTTGATGTTTCTGGCAAACCGATTTTGAAACTTTTCACCTAACGCAAAAAATATTAAAACTATTTAAACTTACAAAACATAGAGAGAAAAATATTATAGGCATTTTTAATAATGGGACTGATGATTGGGACTGATGATTAGAATTCCACATATGCTAAAAAATACCTATGAATTTTAAATTTTTCTTGGTAAATTAAGCATCATCTCCTGAATATAATTTTACTGAGTTAATAACCACTCAAAATTTATCTTACTTTCCAGTAAATATTATAAGATTGATTGCTTGTTGCAAAAAGATTAAAAAAGCGCTTTTGTTCACAAAATTGGGATGGGCATTATGTCAATTTTTTGCATTTTTTACAAATTTTGTGTCATTTCTATGGTATTAAAATTTCGATTTATTTATTTTTTGTACAGATTGGTCAAAATAGCAAAATACCATAAAAAATTCCAATATTTGCAAAAAATAATCATTTACAACCACCAGACCCCTGGCAAAAAACTCTCGGAAAAACCTCTCACTTTCAACCTGTGTAAAAATTGTCAAGTAAACTTGGTGTAAGTGCCTAATTGAATTTTGATGTTTCGGGGCGTCAATTCTTTTTATAAGTTCGCGCAAATTTAATCTATAAAACCTAACCAAATATCAAATTTACGTTTCAACAAAATTCAGCACAAATATTGAAAAAATTTTATATGGACCATATCTGAAAAAGTAATAGTAAAAGATGTCAAACAAATATCTAATTACCTTGCTTTTTTAACTCTCGAGCTTCTTGGGAGTTTTAGCAACCTACTAAGACTAATTTTTCTCTCTTAAGAACTAATTTTGGTAGAACAATGCTGCTCTTTTTTTCTAAAAATACACAGTTCTCCGCTGTTTTTGTTTTTCGCGTTATTTGAAAAGCAGTATACGGGAAGGAAAAAACAACTGACAGAAGAACTTTTCCCAAACAAACCTCCGTCTTGTGCAAGAATTTATCAGATGTCATTTCACCTTTTCTTTTTCAGGAAAGCAAGTAGTCGGTAAAATTTTTTTGAAAAAGTTTTTCTTTGCCAAAAATATCAATAATACTTTAACAAGATAACCATCCAGTATCAATCTTGAGCTCCCAAAAAAACACTTTGTAGTTTTTGTTGTTTAAGAACTGAATGTAACCGACATCAAACCAGAGAGTACATGAAATCGACGCACACAGACCTATTACTGCCTTTTAAAATCAATCTTGAGCTCCCAAAAAACACTTTGTAGTTTTTGTTGTTTAAGAACTGAATGTAACCGACATCAAACCAGAGAGTACATGAAATCGACGCACACAGACCTATTACTGCCTTTTAAAATTTATTGTAATCCGTTCCTCCTACCATTGGAATCAACGCGTATTACCTTTGGAATTGACAATACGCGATGAAACCCAACCCCCAAAAGATTTAAGTGATTTGATCGTTTTTTTTGCTACGAAATGCCAACGAAAAATAGCGGTTTCTTTCGGAAAATCTCAATTGGGTCATATTTGATTTCTTGTAGCAAAAAATAGTCATGTATAGTAATTTTCGGAGACCCGTTGGATGTCAGTGAACGCTGATGAGCGATTTTTATGTTATCAAACACTGGAGGAAAAATTCCAGTCTTGATAATCGTTCAGGTCTATTGTGTTTGGCCCCCTCCACCATGCTTAGTGGACATGGCCCTTTTACAACCCCCACACGCACGTGCTATTTTTTACATTGTAACGAGTTGTACAGCAATACGTTGAGGGAATAACCATGCAAGAAATGCAAGAAAGGTCATTCAAAGACAACTGGAGCATTTTACATAGACTCCATTTTACTTAGGCTCAAACTTTTACCCATAATAATTAAGACTTGAGTTTAAGTGGAGACGTTCTTGGCAAAAAAACCTCATTAAAACTCTTAAATTAATTTGGAGAGTCATTGCGTGAAAGCAATGGATGTATGGCTAAAGAGGGAGGTTAATGTATTAGGAGTAAATGTAATGAACGACGTAAGAGTAAGGGGAGAGAGGCGGGTAATAAGATGTGGCTGTATTTTAAAAAGATAACTGTCCGGTATCAACCTTGTGCTCCCCAAGACAATTGATGATTATTGTTGTTTATGAAATGGCTATAACCGATTTCAAACCAGTAAATACATGAAATCTACACACCCCTACCTCTTATTTCCCTTTAAAACTTAACGTGATTCAGTCCTCCTACCAATTGAATCCATCGCAATCATATCGTATTACCTTTGGAATTGACAATCCACGACAAAACCCAAATCATCCCCACAACAAAAGTTGGTTTGATCGTTTTTTTTTGCTACGAAATGCCAACGAAAGATAGCTGTTTCTTTCGAAAAATCTCAATTGGGTCCTACATGACTTCAGCTAGCAAAAAATAGTCATGCATAGTAATTTTCAGAGACCACCTGGATGTCAGTGAACGCTGATAAACGATTTTTATATTATCAAATACTGGAGAAAAAAATCCAGTTTTGATATTCGTTCAGTTCTATTGTGTTTTGCCAACCCCCATCCACCAAGCTTAGTTTACACGAACTTTTTACTAACCCCACACGTAGGTGCTATTTTTTTATTGTAACGCGTTATACAGCAATACCTTAAGGGGGCAATCATCCAAGAATTGTAAGAAACGTCATTCAAAGATAACTGGACCATTTTATTTAGATTCAAATTTTTACTCCAAAAAATTAAGATTTGAGTTTAAGTGGAGAGATTTTTGTCCAAATTCTCATTAAAACTCTTAAATCAATTTGGAGAGTCATTGCGTGAAAGCAAAGGATGTATGGTTTAAGAGGAAGGTTAATGTAGTAAGAGTAAATGTAGTGAACGACATAAGTGTAGGGGGAGAGAGGCGGGTAATAAATGTGGCTGTATTTTAAAAAAGATAACTGTTCGGTATCAACCTTGTGCCCCCCAAGACAATTGATGATTATTGTTGATTACCAATTGGCTATAACCGATATCAATCCAGTAAGTACATGAAATTGACACACACCAACCTCATATTTTTTACACTGTAACGTGGTGTACAGCAATACGTTGAGGGAATAACCATGCAAGAATTGCAAGAAACGTCATTCAAAGACAACTGGAGCATTTTACATAGACTCCATTTTACTTAGGCTCAAACTTTTGCCCATAATAATTAAGCCTTGAGTTTAAGTGGAGACGGTCTTGGCAAAAAACCTCATTAAAACTCTTAAATTAATTTGGAGAGTCATTGCGTGAAAGCAATGGATGTATGGCTAAAGAGGGAGGTTAATGTATTAGGAGTAAATGTAGTGAACGACGTAAAAGGAGGGGGAGAGAGGCGGGTAATAAGATGTGACTGTATTTTAAAAAGATGCGACATATATAGTGAACGACATAAGTGTAGGGGGAGAGAGGCGGGTAATAAATGCGGCTGTTTTTTAAAAAGATAACTGTTCGGTATCAACCTTGTGCTCCCCAAGACAATTGATGATTATTGTTGATTACGAATTGGCTATAACCGATATCAATCCAGTAAGTACATGAAATTGACACACACCTACCTCTTACTTTATCTAAAAAGTTAGCGTGATTCATTCCTCCTACCAATTGAATCCATCGTAATCATATCGTATTACCTTTGGAATTGGCAATACCCGACAAAACCCAAGACCCCCCCACCCCCCCCCCCCCAACAAAAGTTGGTTTGATCGTTTTTTTGCTACGAAATGCCAACGAAAGATAGCGGTTTCTTTCGAAAAAACTCAATTGGGTCATACATGTTTTCAGCCCGCAAAAAATAGTCATGTATAGTAATTTTCAGAGACCACCTGGATGTCAGTGAACGCTGATAAGCGATTTTTATATTAT
>NC_134468.1:84461945-84508094 GCF_964194025.1 Convolutriloba macropyga
ATATATATATATATATATATTCTATATATATATTTATATATATATATATATATATATATATATATATATATATATATTTATATTTATATATATATATATGTATATGTGTGTGTATGTTTGTGTATGTGTGTGTATGTGTGTGTGCGTGCGTGCTTCTATGTGTGAGAGTGTTTGTGTGTTTGCGAATGTGTAGGTGTGTGTTTGTGTGCGTTGTTGTGGGGGAGGGGTTGTATATATATATATATATATATATATATATATATATATATATAATATATACATATATATGTGTGTGTGTGTCTTTGTGTGTGTGTGGTTCTATATGTGAGAGTGTTTGTGTGTTTGCGAATGTGTAGGTGTGTGTTTGTGTTTGTGTTAGATTGTGCGTGTCAGTGGTTGTTTGCGAATGTGTTAGTGTGATTGCTGTTTGTGTGTACGAGAGTGTTTGTGTGTGCTTGAGTGCGTTTGTTGTGTGTGTATGTGAATGTGTGTGCGTTTTTGGTATTTGTGTTTGTGTGCGTGTTTGGATATTTTTATGTGTGTGAGCGAGAGAGAAAGAGAGAGTGTTTGTGTGTGTGTGTGTGTGTTCGTGTGTGTGTTTGCGAGTTTGTGGATGTGTGTGTTATTTCATGTGTATTGGTGTGTGTATGTGTGTGTATATGTGTGCTGGCGATTGTTTGGGTGTAAGTTTTTGTATTTTTGTATGGTTGTGTGTGTTTGTGCGTGTGTGTGGATGTGTGTTTGCATGTGAGTGTGTGTGTGTGCTTGCAAGTTTTTTGGTGTAAGTGTCTGTATGTGAGTGAGTTGGTATGTGTGTTTTTATGTGTCAGAGAGGGTGCATTCGTGAATGTTTTTAAGTATGCATGGGTGTGTGTGCATTTATGCGTGTGCTTGTGTTTGTGTGTTTGTGTGTGTTGATGTGTATATGTGCTTTTGTTTGTGAGTGTTAATACTGAAACCACTGGATATAAAGAATTTTGTTTCATATAATCACCCTATTAGTTTGGAAGAAAATTTTTCCTAATGTTTTTTTAAAGTTTTGATTTTTATTGTCTTAACAGGTCCCAGTAATTTTTTTTCTAAAGTTGTCTAAATGTTCAAATACAATGTCAGAAATAATAATTGTATTTTGATTTTAATTTTTATAGAACTTTTTCTTTCTGGCTTGGCGTGATCTGTTTCAGCATCTGGCAACCATTCTTTCGTTGGGCAGACAAAATTAATTTGACTTCATCGATCATTTAGAGGGTTGCGGATGACAGCCGGATAATTTAAAAGAATGAAAAAAGTCACTTTTTTCCGTTTTTTCTGTCGCAAGGTGCGAAAACAGTACCAGCCATGTGATAAAGATTGAAATGTGATCTCAGGTGAGCTCACAAAAAAGGGCCTCAAGAATAAATGCAAAAATTTGGAAACTAAACAATATTTATTTGGTTAGGTTATCTTTTTCGGAAATAAATGAACAAAAAAGCGAAAGAAATTGTTTACATCGAAAGAAAGTCATTTTCTAAATGCGCCGCCTTGACTTTTACATCATTTTTTAATGCACTCCAATTTCATCAGTTTTGCTCCATATTTTGGTTCAAAATTTGATGTTATGAATAGAAAAGATCTCAAAACACGATAAAAATTTATAATAAAATTAGATATTTAATTTGAAAACAGCAAAAAAAAAATAAAAAAATTTTACTTGCTTGTTAAACAATACGTTTTTTGCTCAACATTATCTTTTTTGTCTGCCCTAGTATCTTGTGACAATGACAAGTTGTACGAAACTGTCACATTTTTGTATTATACTTCTCTAACTGACATACCCTATCTGCTTGTTAAAGCTACAAGAGGTGTCATTGTATCTCTAATGGCTTATGAACGTTATATTGCAGTTTGCAAACCATTCGAATACGAGACTATTCTATCCAGGGGAAAACGAAAAAAACTTCTATTCTCTTCTTACTGGATATTATTTGTTTTTGTTTGTTTATCTCTGTGCCGAATCAATTGTGTATCAAGTGAAGTTTCAAATTTGTTTTAAAATCAATTAAGTTCTAAATCTAGCAAGGCGAATAAAATCTTCAATTAAAAAGAAAAATAATCAAATTTTGTTCCTCTCTTTTTTACTTAACGAAGAAATGCTCCGAATTCGAAACTTCGAAACTATGCGGGTTTGGTCATGGAGGGGGGGGGGGGGGGGAGGGGGCATTTGAACTGAAACAAGGGGTCATTTGTTCAAATGAACCCAGAGACAAGGGTTCAATTGAACAGAAAAATTCCATAAATCCCCTGTTTTGAGTTTTTGTGGAACATTAGAGAGAATATTTTGGCAATATGTAGTTGTTTTCCGTAAGAATTTCTCATTGTTTTCCGTAAGAATTATTTTCATAATTAAGATTATTAGTTTTAACTCAAAATCATATGCTACATATATCTTGAAATTTTCAAAAAATGGATTTATTGAAGTTTTTATCAGTTACTTAAGACTCAAATTAGAAACCAAAGTTTTCTGAACAGCTAAATTATGGAAAAATGCGGACCTGCATTTTGTCTCTGCAACCCACTACTTTAAATTGAAACAATTTTACAGTTTTTATTATTCCGACCCCAATAGTGTGGGGAGGAACTACATTCTCAAATGGGTTTTTTTTCCGTCAATTTCAGCCGATCGATATATTCATTGTAGAGAAATGACAGTGGTATCATTAAAAAGCTCGTCCTGCGTAGAATTTGAAACTTGAAAACAATTTTAAAATTTGTTTCTGCAAGGGGTTATCGAGATTTAATCTTTTGTGTGAACACGTGATAATTGGCATAATTTTATGGACTTTCAGCGTAATTTTTGTTCAAATTAAGATTCGTTTCGATCAAAATGTTAGTTGAGAATTAGATTTCACGCTAAAAAATGAAAAAAAAAATTGTTTTTTTTTTAGATAATAGGTAAAAAAAAGGCTAACTTTGTAGGGGAGTTTATCCTCAAAAGAGAAATCGATCTCTGTTCGTGAGCTGTTTTCCAATTTTTTTCGAGGTATCATTGAGACTAGTCACTTTTCTTGTTAAAGGTCCATTACTGACAAGCCTCATTTACGGTCAAAGGAGGCCGAATAAAAAAATTAGTTTTCAAGAAATTGGTCAAGTTTTTTGTGGCTCCGATTCTTACTTTTGTGAGCTGTTTTATATGCGTTAGAGAATGTGCACGTGTGTGTGTTTGCGTATATGTGTGTGTATTGGTGTGTGAATGTGTTTATGTGTGTGTGCGTTTTTGCGAGTATGTGATCGAAATTGCTTGTATATGTGTTTGAGTTTTTGTGTGTGTGTTTGTGTGTTTTATATGTGTGAGTGTGTGTGTATGTTTGTGTTTGTGTGTGTTTGTGTGCTTTTGTGTGCGTGTGTGTGCGGGCAGTTGTCTGTCTGTGTGTATGTTTGTATGAGAGAGAGAGTGTGTGCGTCCGTTTACGTGTGTGCATGTGTGTTAGGTTGTGTACGTGTGTGATTGTGTGTATGTGTCCGTTGGGGGGGGGGGGGTGTTTGTGTGTTTTTGTGTGTTTCTCTGTGTCTGTATGTGTGTTTGTATGTGTGCGAGAGTTTGTTCTTGCGTGGGTTAGGAGTGTGTTGTTTTGTGTGTGTATGTCTGTGTGTGTATTTGCTAGTTTGTGGGCGTAATTGTTTTTGAGTGTGTATAAATATATCTGTGTTTTGTGTGTGAGTGTATGTTTGTATGTTGCGTGTGAGTATGTTTGTCAGTGTGGGTGTTTGTGTGTTTTTGTGTGTGCGTGTGCGTTGTTGTGGGAGGCGGGCTGTATGTGTGTGTTTTTCATGTGTATTGATGCTTGTATGTGTGTGTATGTGTGTGCTGGCGAGTATTCAGGTGAAAGTTTTTGTATGTGTGCATGGTTGGGTGTGTTTGTGCGTGTGTGTGGATGTGTCTTTGTATGTGAGAGTGTGTGCTTGTGTGCTTGCAAGTTTTTGGGTGTAATTGTTTGTATGTGTGTATGCGTGTGTGTGTGAGTTGATGTGTGTGTTTGTATGTGTGAGAGAGGGTGTAATTGTGAATGTTTTTATGTATGTGTGGGTGTGTGTTTATTTATGTGTGTGTTTGTGTTTTTGTGTGTTTGTGTGTTGATGTGTGTATGTGCTTTTGTTTGTGAGTGTATGGGTTGGGGTGTACTTTTATACGTTTGTTTTTTCGAAAAAAATATTGAAACCACTGTATATAATGAATTTTGTCTCATATAATCACCCCCTTAGTTTGTCAATAAATTTGAAGAATATTTTTCCTTTTGTTTTTAAAGTTCTGATTGTTTTTGTCATAACAGGTCCCAGTAATTTTTTTCTAAAGTTCTCTAAATGTACAAACACAAGGTCAAAAATAGAAGTTTTGATTTGAATTTCATAGATTTTTTTATTTCTGGTAAAGCGTGATCTGTTTCAGCATCTGGCAACCATTCTTTCGTTGGGCAGACAAAATCTAATTGACTCTGTTGATCATTTAGAGGTTTGTGGATGAAAACTGCAAAATAATAAATAATGAAACAGAGCCAGTTTTTTCTGGCTCAGAGTGCGAAAACAGTGCCAGCTTTGTGATAAAGATTGAAATGTGATCTTCAGTTGAACTCACAAAAAAGCCTCAAGAATAAATGTAGAAATCTGGAAACTGACAATATTTATTTGGTTCGGTTATCTTTTTCGGAAATAAATGAACCAAAAAGCGAAAGAAGTTGTTTACAGCGAAAGAAAGTCATTTTCTAAATGCGCCGCCCTGACTTTTACATCATTTTTAATGCACTCCAATTTCATCAGTTTTGCTCCATAGTTTGGTTCAGAATTTGATGTTATGAATAGAAAAGATCTCTAAACACGATAACAAATTTTAATAAAATTAGATTTTTAATTTGAAAACAGCAGAAAAAAATCTGAAATATTTTACCGGCTTGTTAAACAATACATTTTTTGCTCAAATTTATCTTTTTTGTCTGCCCTAGTATCTTGTGACAATGACAAGTTGTACGAAACTGTCACATTTTTGTATTATACTTCTCTAACTGACATACCCTATCTGCTTGTTAAAGCTACAAGAGGTGTCATTGTATCTCTAATGGCTTATGAACGTTATATTGCAGTTTGCAAACCATTCGAATACGAGACTATTCTATCCAGGGGAAAACGAAAAAACTTCTATTCTCTTCTTACTGGATATTATTTGTTTTTGTTTGTTTATCTCTGTGCCGAATCAATTGTGTATCAAGTGAAGTTTCAAATTTGTTTTAAAATCAATTAAGTTCTAAATCTAGCAAGGCGAATAAAATCTTCAATTAAAAAGAAAAATAATCAAATTTTGTTTCTCTCTTTTTTACTTAACGAAGAAATGCTCCCAATTCGAAACTTGGAAACTATGCGGGTTTGGTCATGGAGGGGGGAGAGGGGGGCATTTGAACTGAAACAAGGGGTCATTTGTTCAAATGAACCCAGACACAAGGGTTCAATTGAACAGAAAAATTCCATAAATCCCCTGTTTTGAGTTTTTGTGGAACATTAGAGAGAATATTTTGGCAATATTTAGATGTTCTCCGTAAGAATTTCTCATTGTTTTCCGTAAGAATTATTTTCGAAAAAATGGATTTATTGAAGTTTTTATCAGTTACTTAAGACTCAAATTAGAAACAAAAATTTTCTGAACAGCTAAATTATGGAAAAATGCGGACTTGCATTTTGTCTCTGCAACCCACTACTTTAAATTCAAACAATTTTACAATTTTTATTATTCCGACCCCAATTGTGCGGGGAGGAACTACATTCTCAAATGGGTTTTTTGTTCCGTCAATTTTAGCCGATCGATATATTCATTGTAGAGAAATGACAGTGGTATCATTAAAAAGCTCGTCCTGCGTAGAATTTTAAACTTGAAAACAATTTTAAATTTTGTTTCTCCGAGGGGTTATCGAGATTTAAGCTTTTGTGTGAACACGTGATAATTGGCATGATTTTGTGGACTTTCAGCGTAATTTTTGTTCAAATTAAGATTCGTTTCCATCAAAATGTTAGTTCAGAATTAGATTTCACGCTAAAAAATGAAAAAAATTTGTTTTTATAGATAATAGGTAAAAAAAAGGCTAATTTTGTAGGGGAGTTTATCCTCAAAAGAGAAATCGATTTCTATTCGTGAGCTGTTTTTTTTTCAAAAACATTTTCAATTTTTTTCGAGGTATCATTGAGACTAGTCACTTTTCTTGTTAAAGGTCCATTACTGACAAGCCTCATTTACGGTCAAAGGAGGCCGAATAAAAAAATAATTAGTTTTCAAGAAGTTGGTCAAGTTTTTTGTGGCTCCGACTCTTACTTTTCGAGTTTCTTTCTCAAATTTTAATAAATTTTTGAAGTCCTATCAACGAGGCTATTTGACTAAAAATTCAATAGGCTTCCCAATGAGCATTAATTGAACCTAAATAGTGCTTTGCGTGAACATCTAATGGTTGTTAAGACTTTAAAATTACTTTTTCAAAAAAAAAATTTGAACATTAACTAAACTTAAACCTTCTAAATTTTCGCTGAACTTGTGGGCCAGTCACCTTTAATGACAGGACCCTTTTTTTTCTACCAAATACAAAAAAATCTGATGGGTGGTTATCTTCTCTAAGTATTGCTTTAAAGAATTTTCAAAGAGTTTTCAAAGAGTTTTTTAAAGAGTTTTCTTAATTTTTATTTTTTTTGGATATTTCTTCATAATTTTGGTTTCTTTTGAAATCTTATCACACTACCTTTTTCTTAAAGTTCCTTTTGGCGTTAAGGAGACATTCAATTGATCATTGATATAGTTTTCAGGGAAAAACTTATGTTTTTAATGGTTTCAACACTTTCTTGCACTTTTCTACTGAGTTTTTGGTTTTTGTCTTTATTGGTCGTTTTCGTAGTCAAAAGACTTATTGTGAAAATGTATCGATGACTCATGAATTGCATATATCAATGTCCCGTTTTATTCCATGCGAGGCTTAATTTAGTGTATTTACTGGTTGAAAGCTATTGAATCTAATGTCTTTGATACTACGGATTTTCTTAAAAAATTGGTGGTTTTAATATATTTGTTCAATTGTGTTGTTTTTTTTTTATGTCATAACCCTACCAAACAAAATTTCCATTTTTTAACAAAAATTAATTGAAATTAAAAACGTTTTCACTCGAAATTTTTTAAAAGATTCGACACTTTTTGCTCCAGAACATGTCTCATCAGTATTCAATTTTTATCTAAATGAACCTATTTGATGCAGTGAGTTTATGGCTCATAGTCTTCAAAATTATGGTACTACTTGGTTTAAAAACCAAGTTTATATTTATTTCAGTTTTTGTTTGTTCTCTTTTGTCAACTTGTAACTTGTTGTCAGCATTGGGAGGTCCCATTCGCTTTCGTATAATTCAACCATTAACCTGTGCACTGACTTTATATAATAACTGATGCTCTGCTTGTTGAACAATTTGGGTTTTAATAAATAATAATTGTTCATGATTTTAATGGCATCAATACTTTGTGTTTTCGTATACTGTTTGTATTTCTTAAAGTTTTTCCGCTATTGTAGTCCCATTTTACGGCTTATTCTCAGCAAAAATATATCCTATTGGATTTGAAGTAGGTTTTAGTAATTTCATTCTGAAAATTTATGCTTAAAACCAATGATTTTTAAGAATTTTGAAATTGTTTGGTTTAATGTGGATGCATTTGTTTACTTCACCTCATTATTTTTTCTTTTTGTCGACTGGTTACCTGTTCTCATCAAGGACAAGTCCCATCTACATGGTAGTTAATAAAAATTGTTTTTTAAGGTTTCATTTTATTGTATTCTGACTTTGTTACGAGGTGATTCAAATTTAGATTTTGTTTCTGCCGTAAAAAATGTTTTTTTTTTGTTTTTGCTCGCAGTTTTATTAATGACAGATCTCGTGAGTGCTCTTATGCGGCATGGTATCATATAACTCATTTAGTAGTTTCGGTGTGTATTGATTTCTTTAAACTCAAACATCTATATTTGGACATGTGTTCATTTGGTTGACAATTAATTTTATATTGAAATGTAGATGAGCTCGGGTCGGAGCATTAAGTGCAAATGCACAATACCGCGAGCGTCCTTGTTTAACTCTAAATCAATTAAGCGTTCTTTGATCTCCAATGGACTAATTCACGACAGATCGTAAAAACTGGATGCTGTAACCCTGACAAGGAAGCTGTAATGAAAAGGAGTGATAGTTAGGCTGGAAATCAGTGAAAAAACGGTGTCATTAATTTTCATGTTATTTGGAAAAATTACTCTATATATTTAATAACAACAATTGAATATTTCCAACAATTGAACTAATCTTTCAACTTTCACCGTTGGCCTCATCCAGTTACAACTCCAGTTTCAAACACGGTAAGTAAAATTTTTGAGATACAGAATATACTCAATAAGGCGGCTCGGTAACGTGCATTCACACATAAATTTCCGACCCCACTTGTCCACAATTCGGCCCATATGTCTACCAAATGAGGAACAGATAGAACCCCCAAAAATTCAAGTACTTTTCAAAAAAAGTGTATGAACAAAAAAATTACCTCCAACGCAAATAACTCAGTGGAGAAAATTAATGGCACATAAGGTCTATGAGGCCAGCCATTTTTAGGAAAGCAAGTCAAAACGAACAACAAAATCAAACAACAATAACAACAAACATTAATTACTTCCAAAATTTTTTGTCCATTTAAAACAAATACCAAACATTTACAAAAAAAATAAGTTGTGCTTCACTAGAAAAGATGTGGGACCACTCAATAGGAAGGCTCGGTAACAATTAGACAAAAAGAAAAAAAACAGCCAAATTGACTTATATTTTTGAAAACAAACAATTGCAAAGTAATGAAAACCATTAGATAGCAACCATTGGAAACAATCAGCAAGTTTATGGTCACATACGCCTCTTTAGGCAGGCATTAAGATCTGTCATTGTCCAATTTTGGTTCGGTTACAATAAGAACAACAAATAGAGACAACACGCAAAAATTCAATTGAAACTTGCGAGAAAACGCTGTCGAAGCCGTAAAGCCATATGTTGCCTAACATATGTCAAATTGAGTTGAGCCTTCCTCGAATGTCAATAATGTGATGTAGAACCTCTCAATAATGAGAACAGGTAACAAAGTGACAAAAAGGAGAGAGAGAGCAAAATTAAGTAATACTTTTGTTTTTTTTTCGGAAACAATTGTTTTCAAAGTCATGAAAGCCATTAGCTACAAAATGAAATAAATAAATAGGTTCTTTTAGTCGTCCAAAAGAAGCGCTTGAGACCTGTAACTATTTAAAATATGTCGTACGTCTACAAAAAGAACGTGTAGAAACCAGTAAATTCCTAAGGAAGACATTTAAGAAAACAAAAAAATTTTTACACTTGAACCTCCCCTCAACAAAGATAATGTCGTAGGTGACCTTTAATAACAGAATTATATAAAAAAAGACAAAATTGAACAAAAAGGCGAAAATCAAAAGCATTTCTTTATTTTTGAAAACTATTGTGAAACTACTATGAACACCATCGCCTGTCTACTCAAACCAGAACTCAAACGCTTTTATTTCTTCATAAGCAGCCAATGAGACTATAACCGAACTTCATACGAATAAAAGAAAAAAAACGGCAGTTAAAATTTAATGCAAAAAATTCAATTCAATTCTTCGAGAAAGGAGTGTCAAGCCGTTGAAACCGTAATCTATGCCTTTCAAGTTTCAAGACTTTTATATCTTCAATTGTTCAATTTTAAGGCCGCAAATAAAGCAGTATGTGAAATGTAAATAACGTGATAATGTGACAAAACGAGAAAAAACTTGAATAATTGGCCAAAACCTAGAAATAAAAAAAAAGGAAATCTTGTAGTATCAAAGCCAGAAAATCAAAACTTCTTTTGTAAAAAAACAAAAAGATTAAAACTGAAGTCAGTTGAAAAAGGAAGAAGAATATGCACTCTTTCTTTGCGGATATTAAGCTACAAATTGTTCACATTAAGAGAAAAATTTTGCCAGAGGTCAGAAAGCCATTGTTTACTTGAAAATCAAACATTTTGAAAAGACAAAAGGATCATAATATTTCGAGTAAAGAAAATAGACCCACTACTTGCGAACTGCTTAGCAAGCCATTTTGACCTGTCAACAGTGAGGTTTGATTTGAATTGTTCTGTTCTTAAATTGACATAAAAAACATCGATTTTTTTTTCAAAAAAAGACCAACTGATTACAATCCGATTTATTTTTGAATTGTAACAGTCCAAGACCGGACCAAAACCAGCCTTGCTATTGCTGTTCTTCCATTAAGAACACCCATTTGTTTCGAATGTGATATATCTAGATAATTGTTTTCGAATGTTATAGATCTAGATAGTTAGAAATAATAATATTAAAAGACTTAAAAAAATGCTGTGTTATTGAGAATTATACAGTAAAGTTAGCAAAATTTTAATTCAAGACAACTTTTAATGGGAGTGGAGGTAGGATTGGCTCCTTTTGTAGTTTATAAAGAATTTGGTAGTTGTTTATGTGTTTGTACAACCAGTAAATTTACGAAATTTTTTTGCAAACATTCCGGAAAATGTGAATAAAATAACCCAAATTGGTCTAATGTTCACAAAATTTCAAACAACGACAACTGTCTTTAGAAAACGAATTAAAACAGTTTTAATTCCACACTCTACGCTTGACGGCTTTTGAGTGATATCACTCACAACTAGAGTAAAGTCGAGTAATATTTCGAGTAAAAAACTAGACACACTACTTGCGAACTGCTTAGCAAGCCATTTGGACCCGTCAACAGTTAGGTTTGATTTGAATTGTTCTGTTCTTAAAGTAACATAAAAAACATCGATTTTTTTCCAAAAAAAGACCGACTGATTACAATCCGATTTATTTTTGAATTGTAACAGTCCAAGACCGGACCAAAACCAGCCTTGCTATTGCTGTTCTTCCATTAAGAACACCCATTTGTTTCGAATGTGATATATCTAGATAATTGTTTTCGAATGTTATAGATCTAGATATTTAGAAATAAAAATATTAAAAGATTTAAGAAAATGCTGTGTTATTGAAAATTATACGGTAAAATTAGCAAAATTTTAATTCAAGACGACTCTTAATGGGAGTGGAGGAAGGATTGGCTCCTTTTGTAGTTTATAAAGAATTTGGTAGTTGTTTATGTGTTTGTACAACCAGTAAATTTACGAAATTTTTTTGCAAACATTCCGGAAAATGTGAATAAAATAACGCAAATTGGTCTAATGTTCACAAAATTTCAAACAACGACAACTGTCTTTAGAAAACGAATTAAAACAGTTTTAATTCCACACTCTACGCTGGACGGCTTTTGAGTGATATCACTCACAACTAGAGTAAAGTCGAGTAATATTTCTAGTAAAGAAACTAGACACACTACTTGCGAACTGCTTAGCAAGCCATTTGGACCTGTCAACAATGAGGTTTGATTTGAATTGTTCTGTTGTTAATATAACATAAAAAATATCGAATTTTTTTTCAAAAAAGACCGACTGATTACAATCCGATTTGTTTTTGGATTGTAACAGTCCAAGACCGGACCAAAGCCAGCCTTGCTATTGCTGTTCTTCCATTAAGAACACCCATTTGTTTCGAATGTGATATATCTAGATAATTGTTTTCGTATGTTATAGATCTAGATATTTAGAAATAATAATAATAAAAGATTTAAAAAAATGCTGTGTTATTGAGAATTATACAGTAAAGTTAGCAAAATTTTAATTCAAGACGACTCTTAATGGGAGTGGAGGAAGGATTGGCTCCTTTTGTAGTTTATAGAGAATTTGGTATTTGTTTATGTGTTTGTACAACCGGGAAATTTACGAAATTTTTTTGCAAACGTTCCGGAAAATGTGAATCGAATAACGCAAGTTGGTCTAATATTCACAAAATTTCAAACAACGATAACTGTCTTTGGAAACCGAATTAAAACAGTTTTAATTCCACACTCTACGCTGGACGGCTTTTGATTGATATCACTCACAACTCGAGTAAAGTCGAGTAATATTTCTAGTAAAGAAACTAGACACATTACTTGCGAACTGCTTGGCAAGCCATTTGGACCTGTCAACAGTGAGGTTTGATTTGAATTGTACTGTTCTTAAATTAACATAAAAAATGTCAATTTTTTTTCAAAAAAGACCGACTGATTACAATCCGATTTGTTTTTGGATTGTAACAATCCAAGACCAGACCAAAACCAGCCTTGCTATTGCTGTTCTTCCATTAAGAAAACCCATTTGTTTCGAATGTGATACATCTAGATAATTGTTTCTGTATGTTATAGATCTAGTTATTTAGAAATAATAATATTGAAAGATTTAAAAAAATGCTGTGTTATTGAGAATTATACAGTAAAGTTAGCAAAATTTTAATTCAAGACGACTCTTAATGGGAGTGGAGGTAGGAATGGCTCTTTTTGTAGTTTATAAAGAATTTGGTAATTGTTTATGTGCTTGTACAACCAGTAAATTTACGAAATTTTTTTGCAAACATTCCGGAAAATGTGAATAGAATAACGCAAATTGGTCTAATATTCACAAAATTTCAACAACGATAACTGTATTTAGAAAACGCATTAAAACAGTTTTAATTCCACACTCTACGCTTGACGGCTTTTGAGTGATATCACTCACAACTAGAGTAAAGTCGAGTAATATTTCGAGTAAAAAACTAGACACACTACTTGCGAACTGCTTAGCAAGCCATTTGAACCCGTCAACAGTGAGGTTTGATTTGAATTTCTCTGTTCTTAAATTTACATAAAAAACATCGATTTTTTTTCAAAAAAAGACCGACTGATTACAATCCGATTTATTTCTGAATTGTAACAGTCCAAGACCGGACCAAAACCAGCCTTGATTTTGCTGATCTTCCATTAAGAACACCCAGTTGTTTCGAATGTGATATATCTAGATAATTGTTTTCGAATGTTATAGATCTAGATATTTAGAAACAAAAATACTAAAAGATTTAAAAAAATGCTGTGTTATTGAGAATTATACGGTAAAGTTAGCAGAACTTTAATTCAAGACGACTCTTAATGGGATTGGAGGGAGGATTGGCTCCTTTTTTAGTTTATAAAGAATTTGGAATTTGTTTATGTGTTTGTACAACGGGTAAATTTAGGAAATTTTTTTGCAAACATTCCGGAAAATGTGAATAAAATAACGCAAATTGGTCTAATATTCACAAGATTTCAAACAACGATAACTGTCTTTAGAAAACGAATTAAAACAGTTTTAATTCCACACTCTACGCTGGACGGCTTTTGAGTGATATCACTCACAACTAGAGTAGAGTCGAGTAGTATTTCGAGTAAAGAAACTGGACACACTACTTGCGATCTGCATAGCAAGCCATTTGGACCTGTCAACAGTGAGGTTTGATTTGAATTGTTCTGTTGTTAAATTAACATAAAAAATATCGAATTTTTTTTCAAAAAAGTCCGACTGATTACAATCCGATTTGTTTTTGGATTGTAACAGTCCAAGACCGGACCAAAACCAGCCTTGCTATTGCTGTTCTTCCATTAAGAACACCCATTTGTTTCGAATGTGATATATCTAGATAATTGTTTCCGTATGTTATAGATCTAGATATTTAGAAATAATAATATTAAAAGATTTAAAAAAAATGCTGTGTTATTGAGAATTATACAGTAAAGTTAGCAAAAATTTAATTCAAGACGACTCTTAATGGGAATTGGAGGAAGGATTGGCTCCTTTTGTAGTTTATAAAGAATTTGGTATTTGTTTATGTGTTTGTAAAACCGGTAAATTTACGAAATTTTTTTGCAAACATTCCGGAAAATGTGAATAGAATAACGCAAGTTAGTCGAATATTCACAAAATTTCAAACAACGATAACTGTCTTTAGAAAACTAATTAAAACAGTTTTAATTCCACACTCTACGCTGGACGGCTTTTGATTGATATCACTCACAACTCGAGTAAAGTCGAGTAATATTTCGAGTAAAGAAACTAGACACATTACTTGCGAACTGCTTGGCAAGCCATTTGGACCTGTCAACAGTGAGGTTTGATTTGAATTGTTCTCTTCTTAAATTAAAATTAAAAAAATCGAATTTTTTTCAAAAAAAAGACCAACTGATTACAATCCGATTTTCTTTTGGATTGTAAAAGTCCAAGACCGGACCAAAACCAGCCTTGCTATTGCTGTTCTTCCATTAAGAACACCCATTTCTTTCGAAAGTGATATATCTAGATAATTGTTTTCGTATGTTATAGTTCTAGATATTTAGAAATAATAATATTAAAAGATTTAAAAAAATGCTGTGTTATTGAGAATTATACGGTAAAGTTAGCAGAACTTTAATTCAAGACGACTCTTAATGGGATTGGAGGGAGGATTGGCTCCTTTTGTAGTTTATAAAGAATTTGGTATTTGTTTATGTGTTTGTACAACCGGCAAATTTACGAAATTTTTTTGCAAACATTCCTGAAAATGTGAATGAAATAACGCAAATTGGTCTAATATTCACAAATTTTCAAACAACGATAACTGTCTTTAGAAAGCGAATTAAAACAGTTTTAATTCCACACTCTACGCTGGACGGCTTTTGATTGATATCACTCACAACTCGAGTAAAGTCAAGTAATATTTCGAGTAAAGAAACTAGACACACTACTTGCGAACTGCTTAGCAAGCCATTTGGACCCGTCAACAGTGAGGTTTGATTTGAATTGTTCTGTTCTTAAATTAACATAAAAAACATCGATTTTTTTCAAAAAAAGACCGACTGATTACAATCCGATTTATTTTTGAATTGTAACAGTCCAAGACCGGACCAAAACCAGCCTTGCTATTGCTGTTCTTCCATTAAGAACACCTATTTGTTTCGAATGTGATATATCTAGATAATTGTTTTCGAATGTTATAGATCTAGATGGTTAGAAATAATATTATCAAAAGATTTAAAAAATGCTGTGTTATTGAGAATTATACGGTAAAGTTAGCAGAATTTTAATTCAAGACGACTCTTAATGGGAGTGGAGGTAGGATTGGCTCCTTTTTTAGTTTATAAAGAATTTGGAATTTGTTTATGTGTTTGTACAACGGGTAAATTTAGGAATTTTTTTTGCAAACATTCCTGAAAATGTGAATAAAATAACGCAAATTGGTCTAATATTCACAAAATTTCAAAAAACGATAACTGTCTTTAGAAAACGAATTAAAGCAGTTTTAATTCCACACTCTACGCTTGACGGCTTTTGAGTGATATCACTCACAACTTGAGTAAAGTCGAGTAATATTTCGAGTAAAAAACTAGACACACTAATTGCGAACTGCTTAGCAAGCCATTTGGACCTGTCAACAATGAGGTTTGATTTGAATTATTCTGTTCTTAAATTAACATAAAAAAGATCGAATTTTTTTCAAAAAAAAGACCGACTGATTTAAATTCAATTTATTTTTGGATTGTAACAGTCCAAGAACGGACCAAAACCAGCCTTGCTATTGCTGTTCTTCCATTAAGAACATCCATTTGTTTCGAATGTGATATATCTAGATAATTGTTTTCGAATGTTATAGATCTAGATATTTAGAAATAATAATATTGAAAGATTTAAAAAAATGCTTTGTTATTGAGAATTAGACGGTAAAGTTAGCAAAATTTTAATTCAAGACGACTCTTAATGGGAGTGAAGGTAGGATTGGCTTCTTTTGTAGTTTATAAAGAACTTGGTAGTTGTTTATGTGTTTGTACAACCAGTAAATTTACGAAATTTTTTTGCAAACATTCCGGAAAATGTGAGTAAAATAACGCAAATTGGTCTAATTTTCACAAAAGTTCCAACAACAATAACTGTCTTTAGAAAACGAATTAAAACAGTTGTAATTCCCTACTCTACGCTGGACGGCTTTTGATTGATATCACTCACAACTCGAGTAAAGTCAAGTAATATTTCGAGTAAAGAAACTAGACACACTACTTGCGAACTGCTTAGCAAGCCATTTGGACCCGTCAACAGTGAGGTTTGATTTGAATTGTTCTGTTCTTAAATTAACATAAAAAACATCGATTTTTTTTTCAAAAAAAGACCGACTGATTACAATCCGATTTATTTTTGAATTGTAACAGTCCAAGACCGGACCAAAACCAGCCTTGCTATTGCTGTTCATCCATTAAGAACACCCATTTGTTTCGAATGTGATATATCTAGATAATTGTTTTCGAATGTTATAGATCTAGATAGTTAGAAATAATATTATAAAAAGATTTAAAAAAATGCTGTGTTATTGAGAATTATACGGTAAAGTTAGCAGAATTTTAATTCAAGACGACTCTTAAAGGGAATGGAGGGAGGATTGGCTCCTTGTGTAGTTTATAAAGAATTTGGCATTTGTTTATGTGTTTGTACAACCAGTAAATTTACGAAATTTTTTTGCAAACATTCCGGAAAATGTGAATAAAATAACGCAAATTGGTCTAATTTTCACAAAAGTTCCATCAACAATAACTGTCTTTAGAAAACGAATTAAAACAGTTGTAATTCCCTACTCTACGCTGGACGGCTTTTGATTGATATCACTCACAACTCTCTACGATGAAAGTATCGATCAAAAATTGTCTAAAAAAACCCAGTTGATTACACAGTTTCTCTCCCCTCAAGAAGGGTCGGAACAATTAGAGTGTAATTATTGTGGCGCAAACAAAATCTTGTAGATAAACACTGAAAAATATTTCTTGCAGTTTAGATTTGGCTGATCCGGCTTTTAAAAATGATTAAAACAAAATTTTAACGATTTTTCCGAGTAGTCGAATCTTCCGGGTAGATTTCTTGATTACAAACATGCTGCTAAATCTTAACGCTCAAAAATACCACTAATTTTGGTTGTGTATAATTTTTAACGTTTCTGTTAAAAAAATTGAGTCAAATTGTTTAAAGAATTGAGATTTTTTGAAATGCATTTCCTTCTGCATCAAAAATTGCAGCAAACATATTTAACCAATTTTAAGAGACCTGCCAAGAAGATTGTAGGACAAATGCCACATCATAGAATGTTGAGAATGGTAATAAGTTGCAATTCAAAACTTGTCGCACAAGCTATGCGCTTTTTCCAATCATACTTCAAAGACCGAACAATGGACCTGAGATAGGAGCCCGGCCGAGATAAGAACTGCCATTGAACCCCACTTTTGCTTAAGCTAAAGCAAATTTTTTGAGTAAAAAGACATGGCACGCAATTTTTTAATTCCAATTCAAACAATTGATTAAACTGCCTACCTGATTTCGCTGTTTCAGTCTGTGACAGTCGACAAATCATATCACTTTTCAAGAACGAAAATGAAAAAGCCTAAATAAGAGCAATCACATTTTCCACAAAATTTGTGTTGTTAAAATCATCAAAAAACGAAATCATGTGAAACTGATAAAGTCACTAAGATTTTGTGGAAACGAATAGTGTCCAAGTTATAAAATCATTAGCTGCTCTTAGACAGATTCAAACTATTGACCAGTAGAATAAAAGTATCAACTTGGCAGTATTTTGAAAAAAATAAATAGAAATAATTGGAAACAGAAGTCAAACGGCCGCACGTGAAAAATCCCATTTAATTTGACACTTCGTTTAGAAATCAGTTTGAAAAAATATCATGACTAGCTTTTCTCTCCTTACTGGCTACAAATTGCTGAAATTTCTTCACTTTTACCAACGTGACAATAATCACCTCATTTTGAGAATTTAGTTTTTATTGGCCTCTAATTGTGGAGAAATGTGTCAACAGATCTAAAAAACGACAGTCTATGACTTGGAGGGAAATCGTGGAATGACAAAAATTGGATTTTCTATTGCTTCTTGGCTCCCAGGTTGAGGTGTCATCCGGAAATGACCTCTAATCAGACCAAAATTAAAGGGTCTGGGTTTTTGTTCCGGATGAGAATGATCTCATCAGAGGTCACTTCCGGATGGGAATGGTCTGATCAGAGGTCACTTCCGGATGGGAATGGTCTGATCAGAGGTCACTTCCGGATGGGAATGGTCTAATCAGAGGTCACTTCCGGATGGGAATGGTCTGATCAGAGGTCACTTCAAAATGGGAATGGTCTGATCAGAGGTCACTTCCGGATGGGAATGGTCTGATCAGAGGTCACTTCAAAATGGGAATGGTCTGATCAGAGGTCACTTCCGGATGGGAATGGTCTGATCAGAGGTCACTTCAGGATGGGAATGGTCTGATCAGAGGTCACTTCAAAATGGGAATGGTCTGATCAGAGGTCACTTCCGGATGGGAATGGTCTGATCAGAGGTCACTTCAAAATGGGAATGGTCTGATCAGAGGTCACTTCAAAATGGGAATGGTCTGATCAGAGGTCACTTTCGGATGGGAATGGTCTGATCAGAGGTCACTTCAAAATGGGAATGGTCTGATCAGAGGTCACTTCCGGATGGGAATGGTCTGATCAGAGGTCACTTCCGGATGGGATTGGTCTGATCAGAGGTCACTTCAAATTGGGAATGGTCTGATCAGAGGTCACTTCCGGATGGGAATGGTCTGATCAGAGGTCACTTCCGGATGGGAATGGTCTGATCAGAGGTCACTTCAAAATGGGAATGGTCTGATCAGAGGTCACTTCCGGATGGGAATGGTCTGATCAGAGGTCACTTCAAAATGGGAATGGTCTGATCAGAGGTCACTTCCGGATGGGAATGGTCTGATCAGAGGTTACTTCCGGATGGGAATGGTCTGATCAGAGGTCACTTCAAAATGGGAATGGTCTGATCAGAGGTCACTTCCGGATGGGATTGGTCTGATCAGAGGTCACTTCAAAATGGGAATGGTCTGATCAGAGGTCACTTCCGGATGGGATTGGTCTGATCAGAGGTCACTTCAAAATGGGAATGGTCTGATCAGAGGTCACTTCCGGATGGGAATGGTCTGATCAGAGGTCACTTCAAAATGGGAATGGTCTGATCAGAGGTCACTTCCGGATGGGAATGGTCTGATCAGAGGTCACTTCCGGATGGGATTGGTCTGATCAGAGGTCACTTCAAAATGGGAATGGTCTGATCAGAGGTCACTTCCGGATGGGAATGGTCTGATCAGAAGTCACTTCCGGATGGGAATGGTCTGATCAGAGGTCACTTCAAAATGGGAATGGTCTGATCAGAGGTCACTTCCGGATGGGAATGGTCTGATCAGAGGTCACTTCAAAATGGGAATGGTCTGATCAGAGGTCACTTCCGGATGGGAATGGTCTGATCAGAGGTCACTTCAAAATGGGAATGGTCTGATCAGAGGTCACTTCCGGATGGGAATGGTCTGATCAGAGGTCACTTCAAAATGGGAATGGTCTGATCAGAGGTCACTTCCGGATGGGATTGGTCTGATCAGAGGCCACTTCAAAATGGGAATGGTCTGATCAGAGGTCACTTCCGGATGGGAATGGTCTGATCAGAGGTCACTTCCAGCTAACATTAGAGCTTTCTAATGCAAACTCACACCACATGAGCTTTTTTATAGGCTTATTTTACATCTACTAGATAAAACGTTCATACGCTCAATCAGTAACTGAAGTTTGTGCGTCTGTAAATTTCTTATCAAAATCTTGTTCAAATTGGCAATGGTTTCAAAATTAGCTGAATAATTTTTTATCGGTCTGTATCAGATTCAGTTAATGCTTGAGTTTTGTAAAATTTATGTTCAATACATGCAAAATTGTCTTTCAGTTTATTTTTTTAATTCGGAATAAAGATTTGAATCTGAGATAGAATGAGAAGCGACCTTCTGAAGAGAGATCAAAGTTAACACTCAGTGACAAAAATAGTTCGGAATTTTGAAAGTTTCTGTCAAAAACACAAATAGTCTGACATCAATTTGGAAACAGTAAACAAATCCAATGGTTTTTGGAAACAAAATATTTTATAACAATTTGCTGAAATTGTTTGAAAAATAGTTCTTGTTTGATGATGCTTAGTTGAAAAAAAACTAAGATTCTGTTTAATTTTTTCGTATTGATATTCAAACAGCCAGGGAAAGTTCGATCAACTCATTTTTTGGAAATACATAGGGAGGAATAAGTGATAATCAGCGTCAGCGTCCATGTGCTGTTTTTCATTTTTCAACTTGCTCTTTGTTCTGATATACGTTCATATGGATTCGTAGAACAATCAGTCATATCTAGAGTATTAAATTTTCAAATGAAATAATTAGAAACGGATTTATTTGCAACAAAAAAACTGAAAAATTTCTGAATCAAACTCTGGATGTTATAAAACCTTTTTGCTGAAAAAAATGAGATGTCATATTTAGCTGAAGAAATCTTATCTGACGTCTGACTTGTGGCTAATGTTTTGATGAGAAAAAATGAAACTTCACTTTCCGGTTCAAGTTGAGCAACAGCTGCATGGATTGGCCAAAAACATTTAACTTGAAGATAAAAAAGATCTCATTAAAACAATTTTTCAAAAGTTTCAAGTGGTCCGACCCAAAAATTAAAGAAATGGTTTTCCTCGAAACATATAGCTGACAAAGCCACTTTAAAAGACGAATTCTATGGAATTTTCTGAACAGTCTTGTGAGTGGCTGTAATTCGTCATCCTGTTTAGACTACAACACTGGTTTTATCATTACAACCGTTGTCAATTTTTTTAGTATCATACAACCACACTGTTTTATCAATGCAACGGTTATTGATTTTTTTTGAGCACCAAACAACCACACAAGTTTTATCGTTGCAACTATCATCGATTTTTTTAGTACAATGCAAAAACCATGGCTTTATTACTGAAACGATTAATAATTTTTTTATTTTTATGAGTACTGTACAACCACACTGGCTCTATCGCTGCATCAGTCATCATTTTTTAGTATCATACAACCACATTTGTTTCATCGTTGAAACGGTTAATGACCTTTTTGAATACCATACAACCACACTGGTCTTATCACTGCATCGGTCAAAGGCAATTTTGAGCACCATGCAATCACCCTGGCGTTACCAGTGCAACGGTTATTGATTTTTTGAGTACCGTAAAGCAACACTGACTTTACTTCTGGAACGGTCATCGAAATTTGGAGTGCCATATTTGTTTTATCACTGCAATGGACATCATGTTTTTGAGTACCATGCAACCACATTTTTTCTCAATTTCACCATCATCAATTTAGTGAGTAGGGTACATCAACACTGGTTTTCCCACTACATCGGTCATCAATTTTTTTGTACCATACAACCACAATTGGTTTATCGCTGCAATTGTTATTGACTTTTTGGAGTACCATACAACCACATCGGTCTTATCACTGCATTGGTTATCGGTTTTCTGAGTACCATGCAACCACCCCGGTTTTATCATTGCAACAGTTGTCAATTTTTCGAGTACCACGCAATCACAGGGGTTTTATCACTGCAACGGTCATCAATTTTTAGTATCATACAGCCATATTGATTTTATCACTCAGTAACATGCAATAAAGTTGGTTTTAATATTGCCACGGTCATCAAAATTTTGAGCGCCAAACAACCCAATTGGTTTTCTAAATGCACAGTACAATCCAACAACATTCGTTTTATCACTGCAACCGTTATCGATTTTTACGACCGTTATCGATTTTTTCAGTGCCATCCAACCACATCCAACGGTCGTCCAATTTTTGAATCCATGCTATCTCATTAATTTTATCAATGCATAGAGGATCATTTTTAGGTACAATACCATCACACTGAACTTGTCATTGAAACGGTCATTGTTTTTCTATTACGATACTGTCACCTTGGTTCTACCACTGCAATCGTTATCGATTCTTTGAGTACCATGCAACCCTATTGGTTTCTTCACTGCATCGGTCATCAAAATCTTGAGTGCCAAACAACAACAAAGACTTTACCACTGCAACGGTTATCGAACTTTAGAGTGTCATGCAATCAAATTGGTTTTTATCACTGCAGCAATAATCTTGTTCTCTTGACTTCAAAAGAACCACAATGGTTTTATCATTGCAATCTTCATCAGTTTTTTAATACCGTATAACAACACTGGTTTTACCACCGCATCGTTTTTCTTGGTACCGTTAAAAACCCCACTGGTTTCATCACTGAAATCATCATAATTTTTTTTGAATACCATGCCACGACACTGGTTTCATTACTGCCACAGTCATCAATTTTTTAGTAGCGTACAAACACACTTGCTTTATCACTGCAAACATCATATTTTTTGAGCGGAATACAACCACACTGGTTTTATGACTGGAACGGTAATCAATTTGTTGAGCAATATGCTGCCCTATATCACTGCAACGGTTATCACTTTGTTGAGTACCAAAAAACCACAATGGTTTTATCACTGCAACCATCATCAACTTTTTGAATAGCGTAAGTAGTATAGTGTCTTCCTGGGCACGCAACGGGGGGGGGGGGGACATTTGTGTAACCCTGTGTTTGCAACGGGGGGGACACGAAAAATTTTTTCGAAATGTTGGTATTTTTGCCGTTTTGGCAAGAGCGGTGCAAAACGCCAAAAAATAGTAAAATTTCGAAAAATTATTTCGTGTCCCCCCCCCCCGTTGCAAACAACAGGGTTACACAAATGTCCCCCCCCGTTGCGTTCCCAAGAAGACACATTTTTGGTAAATTTTGTTAGTTTTAGATGTTTTTGACGGTTTTGGCTTGTTTTGGGTGTTAGTTTGGAGGTATCACTGCTGTTTTGGTGGTTGTCATTTTGAAATCAGCCCAGGTGAGCCTCATCAGTGAAAAAAAAATTTTGATATAAAAATGAAAAAAAATTCGAAAAATTTGAAGTGATAAAATTGCATGAAATGCCTTTTGCGCTGGTTTCGGGACTCAAAGACGATTTTTTGTTGAGCTCATCTCAACTGGTGGACCTAATCATTGAAAAAAAAACTTCAAAAATCATCGAAAAAATTTTGGGAAAAATCAAAAAATTTGAAGTGTTAAATTTGTGTGAAATGCATTTTGCGCTGGGTTTCGGGACTCAGAGACGATTTTTTGTTGACCTCATCTCAACTGGTGGGCCTAATCATTGAAAAAAAAACTTTTGAAAAATCATCAAAAAAATTTTGGGAAATATCAAAAATTTTGAAGTGTTAAAGTTGTGAGAAATGCATTTTGCAGCAGGTTTTAGGTCTTAAAGTTAATTTTTTGCAGACATCATTTAACTTAGTACTAAGATTATATCAAACGTTTTATAATCAAACATTGTCATCAATCACGGCTTACCAACTAGTGAAAAAAAGTTGTTGACTGTTTGTGGTATTCTTAATGTCTGTTGCTATCAGTCAGTCCTCTCAAAAACTCTTTCAACCCTTTAAATGATCATGCATGAGAACAAAATATCGTAATAGGAAAGGAGTTGAGTATTTGCGGTTGTGTTGTTGTTGTTGTTGTTGTTGTTGTACGAAAAACCTGAGCCACCTATACAACGTCTACTATGACCAACCACTATAATAGTTGCTAAAGGTCATTTTACACAAGTAGTTGTCGTATTCGATTGTGATTGGACGACCGATCGGCCGAGAGTGTAAATGAAGTATTTCTGAATAAGTTTACATGTTCAACTGTTTGCATTGGGTGGTTTTGTTTTTATAGTTTAATACAGTAATTACATAGTACTACAGCAGACTTAAAGGAATTTGTTTGAGTTTCAGTTCGAGTTTGATTTGTAAACAGACTATGTCAGTGGTTGACGATTGTTCCTTCTTTGACTTTCTCACGATATAACTTGTACCGAAAAACGTTAAGTAGTGTTTTGTGTAACAACTTACGACTCTACTGGGACATACATAACTGTAAAACTATTCAGAAAGGATAACTTCCGTGATCAAATCCAGGACAGGAAAAATAATTGCAATACTGATGGTTTTAAGTTCAACCAGAGAATTACACTATCTTTTTCTGAGTTTGAACAATTAACTCAAAGCTACAGAGCTTTAGCTTTGTGAAAAACTAAAGGCTGGACAATCAGAAGAATCTATCAAAAAAGAATGCAATAAGACAACGGGAAGAAAGCGACGTTATCATATTGCATTCTCATCGGAGACGAATAGGTTAAACCAACTCAGGTTAGTGATCATTCCAAGAAGAAAGCGAAGAAAAACTCTGAGAGCAACACACAGTATTAGTAATGGGCTACGTTTGAACGAACACCTGAGTTCTTTCAACAGTTTCAAAAGAAATTTCAGTATTTTATCTGCAGAAGTGAGCCAATATTTGATAATAAAGGAATCAACAACAGTTTTGCTGACAGTTTGCAAGAGAATAACAACTTTTGTAGAATAAAAGAACAACATTATCATGTTATTGCAGCTTTGGATCAATTAACAGAGAGTTTCAAAAAAATTCTTCAAAACCCTATTCAATTCCTTGCCTATACACATGCTTCAGACTTCAACTCCACAAAACACAATCTGTCAACATCACTTTTCACGGTGAAATTTTTTGAGAAGTTTGAGCAAGCAGTCATTTGCAATCGCCAACATCAGCTAGATTTATGTAGCGCCAAAAGAAAGCTTCCAAATATCTTTGAACTGGAGACTGTCAAAGAGAATGTTCATGTTCAAACTGATTTCATACCAACTTGTACTTTTAACCAATTTTTTTGTATTTATCAGAATATTTCTTATGCTGAACTTTTAAAAATTATTGATATTGTTATTAGTGAATATGGCTCCCTGATTATTGATAATGACAATGTAAAATTAACTTTCGATATGAATTAAAAAATTAATCGCATAATTTTCAACAAAAAACCGAGCCATCTAGTTTCAAAGGAATAATGCTACTACTTTATGAAAACAATTGATAGAAAAAAATTTAAATTGGTTGACTTGTTCTACATGATATGATTATCAAATCGCAGCAAATCATCATCATCATTTATGTAGTGTACATATGGATAGCTATTGGTGAAAATAATATGAGCAAAGTAAATACAAAAGAGTCCACACAGTTTTGAGTTTGGGTTCTGAATTGGCTGCAATCTGAGGAATTGAACAACTTCTTCTTCGAAGTAGAACTGCAGCAGTCGAGTGTATTTAAAATGGTAGCAATCCAGTGCTTGTCCAAGTGGATCAGCAACCAAAATATAATGTTTTCTTTTAATTACAAATCAGTAGACAATTACTATCCGATGATGTTGATATTGATGAATTGACCACAGCAAAGCAATTGTCTGACAGTCTTGGAAAATTATCAGCTGCAAAAACGCCGCAAAACTTGTGCTTCAGATGAAAACATTTAGTTACTAGATAACTTATCTCAAAATTATCCATCAACCGGATATGTAATAACCGAGTTTTTTGTAACGTTTCGTTCAGAGTTAACATAAAAGTTGAACTTCGTTCCCACAAGAATAAAATTTCAACGTTGTCACCCAGAGGTGTTCCAAAAGTGAGATCCACTGAAATTGAACAAATTGTTAATTCAGGATGAATGAAATCGTGTGAAGCCTCCTGTGTTGACGTAAGGTCAAAGGCCAAAATAAAGTGATTTGGATAATCGGCTAGGGGAATGCCATGATCCCCTTTATCAAGAAAATCTAGAGCTTCAAGCGTGTTGAAGTAGACACGTTTATCTGAGGTTGTTGAAATAGGTGTTCCAACAACCAGTAGTCCATTTCGATAAATCACTATTTCGTTCAAATTGAATTTCTGGTAATGGAAAGGGTTCGTTCGGTTAGTTCCTAAATATGACTGATTTGTTGACATTGCAATAATCATTCTTCGAACCGGTTCTTTCGAGAAGATGTCTTCTTGACTCCAACTGCGGATGCCATCAAGGGCAAGAAAAGTTCTAGGCAACACCTCCGTGTACCGATAGACAGCTGGTGTTTTAAGCAAAGTTTTTTCTATCGCAGACAACACATGATCAGTCACGGTCATTTTGCGCACGTAAAGATTTGCTCCAACAATTTTTAATCTGTAATGTTTGTTAGATTCGGATATGACGGTAAAATCGTTTGGAGACCTTCTGAAGGAGATGCGTAGGGTAACACCACTGAGAAGATGTTTGTCACAGGTCAATATATCACTGGCTGGTTTTCCAAGTAGAGAACATTCCAGAGAGTCAGCAACTAAAGCTTTTCGCGCAGCAACATCAGTAGCTCTGTTGTCAGCTCCATCAATTTTAGCCGGTTCGTCTTCATAATAATTGCCTTGACAAACTAACCAAGTGTTCTTGGCTGTTCTTCCGGATGAGAATGCGGTTTCTATGAAAGCATTGTGTGCGTAGTTGCCGTTTGTATTTGACAATTGAACACCATTTGCCGATACTGTACACTCTGAAAACAGAGAGTACAGTGCGTTATTGCTAAAATACGGCAAATCTGTGTTTGTTGAATCAGCACCAGTTCTCAAATCGGCGTCTTTGGTTCTCGTGAATTTGCAATTTTTTTCAAGGAGAAACTTTTGTAAATCAATAAAGTTGTTCCTGTCGCCAACAACTTCGAATTCCAGCATTGGGCCATCCGGTGAATATGATGGACCAACCTTTTGTGTAAAAGCATTGTCAAATGTGATAAGGAGCGGCTGCTTTTCAAAGAAGTCTAGAGTTGTGTGTGTTGCCTCTGCTGGCAATAAATAAGTGTTCATTTTTCACTTTGGAAAAGAAATCTGACCGACTTCTCAGTAACGGTTGTTTTCTCTGAATGAGTTTTCGGGATTTGACAGGACCGCTCTGTTTCTGTTTTTTGTAAACATTTCCACCACGAACACCTCCAATTCGGGCTCTTGATCCACCGACTTGTTTCTTTTCCATTTTCTGAACAGTTGATTTGAGTGCTAATTTAGGACGCTTCTATTTGGTGACAACGTCTACAATCTGTGGTGCTGCCTTTACAAACAGTTCTCTTCCAATCTTTTAAGCAACAGGCCACAAAAATTTTTTAGCTATTGGTATGGCCGCCCTACCAATTCCAGCTGCTAAAGCCCCGAACCCACTGCCTCGCTGACGATAGTGTCCTGCAAAGTATGGTGAAACTGATTGTTGTTGATAGTAAGCTTCCATTTAATTAAATTTTTTAAAGTTTAAAGTCAGAATAACTTTTCCTGTTCCCGTAAATGGAAAAAATTTGCCAGTTTTGGTTCTCAACTGAACCTCAATACACTGAAAATTGTTTGACAACAATTTTTTATATTCCAAAATGCTAAAAATTATTCTATGCGTAGGTTCAATTTCACAAAGGTTACCGTTTTTCAGGCGTTGGTTTGAATCAATGACACGAGTCAGCGGAGCTTTTGTGTCTCCATTATGTTGATACTTAGTTATGTTGCTGTATACAAATATCAATTGTTTTCCTGCAAGCAGATCAAAAGGGTAATCAGCGACAAAAGCTTTCGCTTCTCCGTCAATCATTGCCAAATTGTCAAAGTAGTCTATCATTTTATAACAAATATGAGTGCCTGAGCCATCTTTGATTCCTCCAAAGCCCAGAATGCTTGGTATTTTTTCGTCAGGAAATGTAATTCCTTCATTTTTGCCAAAAAAACCAAAACGCCTGTGATTTTATTGTACTGATGACTGAATTTAGTTAGACCAGTCGCTGTCTTGATGGCTTTTATCAGGTGTTCCAAGTTTTCATAGCTTCCAGCCTTGATCAAGACTGTCTCCCCTTTGTATGGTTTTGAGACAGCACCAATTGGAATACTTCTCTGATGGTTTTTGTTTCCTTCAGAGGAATACTTTATGATTCGAGTGCTATTAACCTGGTTGATTCTGGACGGGAACATAATTTCACTCAAAGCTACTCTCCAATCACCTTCCAGGCTGATTTCTTCATTTAAAATGTTTTTGAATTTAGCCAAAGTATTCTCTGGGAAGATGCTCATGGAAGCTGATGAAACTAAATGTATGGTAAACTCATTCATGCTTTGTGAACGCTTCAGTATTGTCAGCAACTTTCACTAATTCCAACTGATAGAACTTACCCCTGATTGGATTTCGATTCGAGTCAATTAGGCTGTAGGTTGGAGGGTTTGTTGTAGGAATATCGTAAATTTCAAACACTTCGTTGGTAAATGTCTGCTTATAACCTTTTCGGAAGGGTAAGTCAACTCTTGATATTCTAACAAAATCACCAATTCGAAATTTTGGTCGCCTAACTTATTTCTCAGACGCAATTGTGTTTAATGACAATAGATAAGGAACGTCTTTTTTGGTGACTTTGTTCGGAGCTATTTTTGTTACACGGTTGACGCGTGAGTTTATTGTTTGCACAAAATTTTTCAACTGAGAGATGTATGAATATGTCCATTTTTCTTCCAGATACTTGTAAATAATATTCTTTAAAGAACGGATGTTTCTTTCAGCAAAAGCAGACTTCTTTTCGCTGAAAGTTTGATAAATTTCAATGTTTCTCCTCTGACAAAGTGTTTTAAAATTTCCTTTAAACTCTGTTCCAGCATCCACCCAAACTTTTTTCGGCTGTTTCTGCTTAATCATTTGTTTGAAGGCTTCAGCTGTTGTTGTTGCATATTTTGATTTAAGTGGTTCAACACGTAGAAAGCGTGAAAGACAGTCAACAGCAATCAATAAGTACCTAATACCTGCGTTCTGTTTTGACAGTTTGTCCACGTGTGCCCAATCAAGAAACCAAATTTCATTAATGTCGTATGCAATAACTTTCAAACGTGCAAAATTTTTTCGAAACCCTTTTTATTTTGTGTGAGCATTCTTGTTCGCTAGAAAATGTTTTACTTTGCGAGGCTGAAGATTTGTGCTTTTTGTAAATTTTGAACGCTTCCAAACGCAGCTGACCCTTTTGTGTACATCGATTGCAGCATTTTTTCTTCACTCGTCGTAAGATTCCCATTGTTTTTCCTTCTGTACACTTGCTTCGTACGGAGTTTCGAAACCTTCCTCTTCTTTTTTGTCAGTGTCACTGCTGATTTCGTCTTCGGTGAGGAGTGCTCTGCTGGACTGTTGCTGCCTCTGGTTGTTAAGTTTTTGAGGCTTTTGAAACTTTGAACGTTTTTGTTTCTGTGATCTTTTGACGACTTTTTTTCTTTTTGTTGCAGTTTTTGGAGAATTTTCCTGATCAAACTTTTAGCATTATTGTTAATTATTTGTTCCTCTTTTATTTGTAACACTTTCAATAATTCAAATTAATCAGGACTGTCAATCTTTTTTGTTGGTTGTTGTAAATTTTACAAGAAAGCGAATGCATTTATGTCAGTTGGACTGTTGTCAATGAGCAACTCCTCGTCTTCACCAATGGACACACGATTAGATTTTTTAATTAGATCTACAATATTTTCACACTTTAAGTATTTTGAATTGGGTAAAAGAGATGATAATGTTTTTAGGACTTGTACTGCCCGTTTATTTGAATTTTCGGCCCAATTTTCGTCAACAACATTAACATCAGAGTACTCTTCCGGCAGTTTTTTATTGATCTGCGCTTCATTGTGTTCCCTTGATCGCATTCTATTTATAATTGACAGCTGTGCCGATTTGTGTTTAACGTCAGGATCTTCTAAGACCTGAGTTTGGTATGGTTGACTTTTCATATAGACTTTCTTGGGAACTAAAATGAATTCCTCGGCAGTTGACATTTTGTAATCTTTTATGATTGACTCAAATACTGGTAGCAAAAATGAATAATGAGACGAACTAAATCAAAACATGTTTTTGTGAGTAGTATTGCTTTTTTCTTTTCAATCGAAGCGTTTTTACGAAGAACAGACCTGAACACGTTTTCAAATTGCATTAAATTATTGATCTGAACTTTCACATGTCCTCTGATGACGTTGTAAAAACATTCACACAGTACCAATACAATATTTTCATCGGAAGTGCGGAGAAATTTCCTCAACTCAGGATCAGATAAAAGTACCATTCGCTGTAGTATAAAGAAATTTTCTTTTTCCTCTTTCATTTGATATGTTAGTTATATCGGCTTTGTATGAAGGTATGTAGAACACTGACGGTCCAGGCTTTGTAATATTTGAGCAAAATCAAAAACAGTTAGAAGTTTTTGGATCGAGATCAATCAATAAGTGTCCGAATGTTTCTCTTGTTGCTATTTCATAACAATTTTTCAAAAAAGAGTTAAATTCAGTTGTTTACCGAGAAACTCATCTTGATGAACGTCACGTGGTGAATTGAACAAAATGATATGAGTTGTATTCAAATCTATTGTTTGTGACCATTTACTTTGCTGGTGAAGATTGTGCTTCACATAAATGACATTGATGTTCTTGTGTTGACGGGGGTAGCTAGCTTGACAAACTCTTTGTCATTAAAAATTTCCTCGCAAGAATCGTCAAATAAAAGCAAACAATTTTCAGTATTTTGCAAAAACGCCAAATTTGTGAATTTTTTGAAAACAATGTTTAAATGTTGTTGAATTTGTGAGTATATTGGTTGCATTTCGTGGTAGAGAAAAATAACACTTTTAAACTTTGGATAAAAGGTGTTTCATGCTATTATTCTAAAAATTAAATTTGTTTTACCACAACCCGACGGACCTACCACGGCCATGAAAATCCTGTCACTGGTAGAGACTATTTTGTTCATAATCGAGGGTTTGGTAAGAAATATCCAACTAAACTCGATAGAATCGAAATTCAAACTGATGTTTCCTCACAATTTGGTTTAACCACAGTCAATTTCACAATGCAGAGAACTATTAGCAACAATATAACAAACATATGAACAAAAAATACAACTTCCGACCGTGGTAACGTTATCTGATTACAGAATTTCCAATTAGATTTACCACTACTTTCTTTTTCGAAAAGAGTCTCTTGTACAACTTGATCAACTGTTACTTGTTCCATCACAGAAAAAAATGAGTATATAATTATTTATTGAACTTTTTTAATGATTTACATAGAAAAGTTCATAACAATTAAAATCACTCAAAAATTCTTCCATGTGAACCATGAAACATGCAGGTAATCTTGTAGTTTTTTCATAGTACATAATTCTTTTGATCTTGTCCAAATTTACAAGTTTTTGAATCTCATCAGGCGGCATTTTATCGTTTTTATCTACCTCTTTACCAGTTGGATGTTTCGATATCAACAGAAGTTTCGAAGGCAAGACTTTGCGTTGACATCCGACATTTTATTTTCTCCACTGAATAAAAGGTTCGATGTAAAAAACCAATTTTGTAATTGAACGAATTTCCTCCTCTGTCAATAACACCCTAACTTTTCTCGGACGAATTTGAGTACCACTTTTTATTCTTTCTCCTTTGCACAAGTTGAAAGGTTCAGTGTCCCCTCCTTCGTGATCAATGCGCAAATAGTCGAATTCGCTGACAAGGGTGCTTCCACTTTCGTCAATTCCTCTCTCATTAGTCAAACAGTAAAAAAAAACAAGCTTTTTCCCGTGCACAATGATTGTTGAAGACACCACGCTGTGTTGAGCCATGATTCCTACAGTTAACTCTAAAAAAATTGTAAGATATATTAGGACACTCCAGAGTATTTAAATCGATAACTGGAGAATCGAGCAACTCCGATAAAAGTTGAGACTTTTCCAAACCTTTAGCGTAATAAACCGCTCTCGAGTTTCTTAAGCGAACGCTTTGGACAATTTGTGTCAAATAAATGTAAGGATAATTTTCAGAGTTCCAATTTAAGCCATGTAAGTTTTTAGGTAAACAATTTATCGAAGTTTTCTCCGGATCTGTCAAATCGGAAAATTTTGATGGTGGAGAAAACAAAACACAATCGTTGTAATCTTCAGTACATACACCAAATTCTTTAACAATAAACTTCTCTTTCCTGTGACGGAAACCTTCAAGATCCAACACAATTGTTTTACTGCTTAACAATCCAACAAGTGATAAATTTTTGAGTGGAAAACTTTAATATACAAACAAAAAAGAATTCCTGTCAGATGTCCAGTGAAGCAACTATTAAGCTTCCAGGGAAGCATGTACGAAAAACCGGGTCCTTCGGTGTAGAGCTCCTGGATGAAACCGCCAGCGTCATGCAAAATTGCATGTAATCGTAGAATTTTGGAGTTGTTTAGGTATGAATCTAAAGAAAAGTTTTCTATTCCAATAAGTCCTCCGTATGGTCGAAGTTTCAAAGCATTGTCATAATCAAAGTTTTCATTTTGACTGAAGTTTTCACTTGCTGCTAAGAAGTAGTTCAGTCTTACTGAATTATTCGGGTATGTTGTGGCTAATAACAAATGCTTCTCATGAATGTTTTTCAAACAATATCTATAAACAATTAATTTATCAAAAAGCATTCCGAGTTAGATTGAGACCGACTGAAATTGAAAAAATAGACACTTTTAATTTTCTCTTTGAAAAGTTTATATCAATCTAATTCATAGAGGAAGAGATTGAAAAACTATTTGACTGCTTGAGTTGAAAGCGTTCAAAGTAATAAAAAAGTTAAAGTTGTCCTAGTTCATTCGTAAAACAGTGGCACTTTTATACAAACTCTTATTCATTAGAAAGTCAAATACAACAAAAAAATGGTCTATTGTTTCCATTTTAAAGAACCAGTGTGAACATAAGGTTTTGTAATTAAAATAGCAACCCACTTAATAGGTTCTATATGGATTCTAAAAATAGCTTTCCGGAAAGATAAGAACTGGCGGGGATTACACTAATACTTTCAAATCTGTCTTTGTTTTAGATAAGCAGAGTACATGTAGCATAAAATTGCAAACATTAAAGAAAATATCTTCTGGTCCATATAAAATAATCTTTGTAGAGCACAAACCCTTCTAAGTATAGTAGCAGAACACCCATAAAATTAGTATTCAGTTTTTCGCTTAAACCAGATTCCTTAAATTTATTATTTCACAAGTAAAATATTTATATTCTGTCTCATTTGTTGATAATTGTATTGATATACATTAACGCTTTTATAATTCTTCTTAATAAGAACTATTCAGATTCTCTCAACAGTAACTAACTCAAGTTTCTTGCACGTATTCTTCTCAGATTTCTCTAACAGTATTTTTTTGGATATATTTTACAGTCTTCAACAATTCATTCAAGGCCATTTATACGAGTGTAAACAGACGAAGTTATCCCTGACTTCTTAAAATGTTTCCCATTGCAATCATACTAAAAGCAAAATCTTCTACCAGTAGTCGAACTATTGCATACGAGACTTTAAAAAAAGAGAATATTGTTATTTTTCAGCAGGAGTATCAAGGCGAAGAATGGAAAACTGTGAAACACATGGCCTTACCTGTTGCTACTTTCAATTTCATTCAATCTTTTAGATTTGAAAAAGCTTCACTTAAGGGAGCTCAATATACTATGGAGTTTGTAACTGGTTGTACTCGTGAGTTTATATTTGACTCAAACGTTCTGGGAGATGACATTAGGAGAATTTTCTATGATTACGATGTTCAAGAAGTAACAATCTACGAAAATCAGGAAGAATATTGGCAGGACGTGGAACTCATTGAAAACTTTTGGAAAATCCCAGCTATTACTGAAAGTCCAGATTCAACAACCAAGAACTTAGAAAACTCGATAACCTCTACAGCAATTTCGACAAGTTTAACCAAAACACCCGAATGTAGTAGGCTCGTGGCAACCAACAGTCGTGAAACGCCGCGTGTCAGTTCTTGTGTTGCTCCAAAAAAAACGTAAACTCTAAATTAGTCTCTTATAACCTCAAACAGTTATAATCTTGTGAGTTGCATTTGCTCAACCTCAATAAACTACTAATATTACACTACAACATTGTTCGTTGTTTTGTTGATGTTTTAATTGTTTGTTCGTCTCTTTAGTTTTCCCTCATTTGATGGCAAAAAATATATTCTGAGAACAAAACACTTTCATAATGACAAATTCAAAATGTTATTCTGGCAGGACTCCTGGCAGTTTGGTAGTACAATATGTTTTCCTGGAAGTTTTTATCCAAATAAATTATACCTGTTAGTTAAAGCGCAAGACATAATCAGATGATTTACTTCCTTAATGTCTCTTTTTTAGTATAGAAACAAATGTTCACACAGACAGCTACATAACGTATTTCTGTACAAGGAAAATCGTGAGAAAAGTCAAAGAAGGAACAATCGTCAACCACTGACATAGTTTGCTTACAAATCAAATTCGAACTGAAACTCAAACAAATTCCTATAAGTCTGCTCTAGTACTATTTAATTACTGTATTGAACTATAAAAACAAAACCACCCAATGCAAACAGTTGAACATATTCAGAAATACTTCATTGACACTCTCGGTCGATCGGTCGTCCAATCACAATCGAATACGACAACTACTCGTGTAAAATGACCTTTAGCATCTATTATAGTGGTTAGTCATAGTAGACATTGTATACTAAAAATAGATTGGTGACTCAGGTTTTTCTTACAATAACAACAACAACACAACAGCCAGCACTCAACTCCTTTCCTATTACGATATTTTGTTCTCATGCATGATCATTTAAAGGGTTGAAAGAGTATTTGAGAGGACTGACTGATAGCAACAGACATTAAGAATACCACAAACAGTCAACAACTTTTTTTCACTAGTTGGTAAGCCGTGATTGATGACAATGTTTGATTATAAAACGTTTGATATAATCTTAGTACTAGGTTAAATGATGTCCGCAAAAAATTAACCTTAAGACCTGAAACCTGCTGCAAAATGCATTTCACACAATTCTAACACTTCAATTTTTTTGATATTTCCCAAAATTTTTTTTGATTATTTCTGAAAAGTTTTTTTTTATTTTCAATGATTAGGCCCACCAGGTGAGATGAGGTCAAGAAAAAATTGTCTTTGAGTCCCAAAACCCAGCGCAAAATGCATTTCACGCAATTTTAACACTTCAAAATTTTCGATTTTTTTTTCATTTTTTTTCAAAAAGAATTTTTTTTTCACTGATGAGGCTCACCTGGGCTGATTTCAAAGTGACAACCACCAAAACAGCAGTGATACCTCCAAACTAACACCCAAAACAAGCCAAAACCATCAAAAACGTCTAGAACTAACAAAATTTACCAAAAATGTGTCTTCCTGGGAACGCAACGGGGGGGAGGGACATTTGTGTAACCCTGTGTTTGCAACGGGGGGGGGGGGGGTGGGGGGTTTGACACAAAAAAATTTTTCGAAATGTTGCTATTTTTTGGCGTTTTGCACCGCTCTTGTCAAAACGCCAAAAAATAACAACATTTCGAAAAAATTTTTTGTGTCCCCTCCCCCCCCCCCCCCCGATGCAAACACAGGGTTACACAAATGTCCCCCCGTTGCGTGCCCAGGAAGACACTATACTAATAGCGTACAAACACATTGGTTTTATCATCGCAATCATCATCGCCTTTTTACGTACCATACAACCACACTGGTTTTATCACTACAATGTTCATCAACTTTTTGTGTAACATACAACAACAACTTTTTTATCACTGCAATATTCATCAATTTTTTGAGGACCATGCAACCTCACTGGTTTTACCACTGCAACCAACATCAAAATATTGAATACCATGCTAACACACTAGTTTTATCACTGCAACGGTCATCGATTTTTGGAGTACCGATCAACCACACTGGTTCAATCACTGCCACATTCATCGATATTGGAGTACCAAACAACCACACAAGTTTTGTCACTGCAACGGTTATTGACTTTTGAGCAAAACACAACCACACTAGTTTTATCACTGCAACGGTCGTCGATTTTTGGAGTACCGATCAACCACACTGGTTTAATCACTGCCACATTCATCGATATTGGAGTACCAAACAACCACACTAGTTTTATCACTGCAACGGTCATCAATTTTTGACGACCATGCAATCGCACTGGTTTTATCACTACATCGGTCATCGATTTTTGGAATACTAGTGGGACACACTGGTTTAATTACAGCAACGGTCACCAATTTTTGGAGTACTGATCAACCACACTGGTTTAATCACTGCAACGTAACGTCATTATTTTTTGGAGTACCATTCAACAACGCTTGTTTAATCACTGCCAGGTTCATCGATTTCGGAGTATCAATCAAGCACACTGGTTTAATCACTGCATCGTGACGTCATCATTTTTTTGAGGACCATGCAACCTCACTGGTTTTACCACTGCAACCAACATCAAAATATTGAATACCATGCTAACACACTAGTTTTATCACTGCAACGGTCATCGATTTTTGGAGTATACCAATCAATCACACTTGTTTAATCAATGCCACGTTCATCGATTTTGGAGTACTAATCAACCACACTGCCCAGGTTGAGGTCGCGCTCGAAATCACCTCTGATCAGATCGTCCCAGACAAGTGGGACCTCTGATCAGACCGTCCCAGACCGAAGTGACCTCTGATCAGACGAGTATGCGCTCGAAGATCATTGTGCGCTCGAAGTGCGCTCGAAGCCGCCTCTGATCAGGCGAGTTCCAGACCGAAGTGACCCCTGATCAGTCAAGTTCCAGACCATTGTCCAGACTAAAGTGCGCTCGAAATATTGTCCCAGACTAAAGTGCGCTCGAAATCACCTCTGACCAGAGAATGATTTTGAACATGAACAAATCTCTCAATATCGTTATAATATATTCATTTCATCTATCATTTTATCAATCTTATATTCAACTAACAAAAAAACCAATCCTGAAAGTATTTTTAATGAAAGTAAATCGAAAAAAAATGATCAAAAAAATTACTGAGTATGCCATTTTGTTTATGCTTTTATCTGAAAAAATGAACTTAGACAGCTGTGCATAAAAACGTCTTGATCTACTTTGATTCAAAATCTTTTCTTGAGGGGACCGGCATTTGTTATCAGCTGAACCCCTTGGTTCTGATCAAACCCATCAGATTCTCAGATGAAGTTCCGATCAGAATGCTGTTTTTTTGTTGTCTCTCACCCGAGACAACAAAAGTCAGTAAGAAAACAAAAAAAAAACTTGAAAAAAATTTTGCTCGAATTGGTCTCTGGTCAGACTAGTGTGCGATCGAATCGGCCTCTGTTCAGACTAGTGTGCGCTTGAAACTGGCTCTGATCAGACCGTCCCAGACCACGTGGCCTCTGATCAGGCAAGTTCCAGACCATTGTCCAGACAAAAGTGCGCTCGAAGCCTTTTCCAGACCATGTAATTCGAGCGCACCGGGAACATGTGTGCGCTCGAAACTCGTCTGATCAGGGATCACTTCGGTCTGGTCACCACGACCTTGGTGGTTTTATCACTTTATCGGCCATCGGTTGTCATGTAGTGGAAGATGATGCCGTAGCACAACATCCTACAAGCCTTCATTCTCAGGGGATGAGACCGATGTTCTAGCATTATTTTTCAACCTTCCGGTGCTTGTTGAGCCTGCACTCTAAAAAATTGCAGGTAAATTTACTTAGAATTTGCAAATAAATTGTTCTTTAAGGTCTTTGAAGCTAAGTAAAGGAACTGCTGGCTACAACCAAGTTTATCAGTGCATCTAGCTTCATCTGACAGAATTGTTTACTTTTCACGTTACTGAGCACGCTGTCGAACCCAATTGATTGGTTTGATTTGAACAAATAACATAGTTTGCTTTTAAAGAGTTTAAACTAAAAAAGTTCAAACTGATCTTCAATTCTGTCGGCCATGTAGTTGAGTAAGTTTTTTCGATCTCCATTAATTTTTGATCTCTCTCCTCTGAATCGACACCTCTTGCGTACCGATGACCGCTACACCCAATCAATAATATTCTAAACTCACAGCCCTAGTCGAGGAATGAGCATAAAATGCAAGAAAAGAGCGGAATTTGAGCGGATAATTTAGCGAAATCCAATCAGAGCACTTTTATTTGTTGACTGGGTGAGCGGAATTTGAGGGGAATACAAATGCAAGAAATGAGCGAATTTGAGCAGAAAAAAGGTCAGAAAGTTTGTGATGTTAGTTAAAGTTTGTAATAAGGTTTTAGCTTGCGAGTAAGAAATCTTTGATCTGGTAGAACTGCGGGTTATACTGACAAATTTACAACCGCATATTGTTATTTGTTCAATGTAGGGGCTATAAGTATCAATAATTCTGCTCATTGCTTAAATTATCTCTTCCGCTCAAACTTTTTTTAACGACTCAGCTCATTCCAGTCATGTCTTGCATTTTTGCAGCGGCGTTTGAGCGGACTGCTCGACTAGGGAGATTAATTCACAATCAATGATTGTGATGACAGCGTGTTTTGATTGAAGTACCCAAAATATTTTTTACATTCAGTGTAAGGTGAATAATCTTATGCTGGTAATAGGGGGGATGAGTATTTCAAATTAGTACAGATTTCTTCCGCATTTGAGTTTAGCTTTCGAAAGCACCACAGAGGGGAGTTGATTGAGATATTGTTCACAAACGATTAATGAACAAAAACATATTGAGCTGTCAAGATATTTAGGTTACTTAGCGAAGATGTAAATGCGCATTAGACCAAGGTCCAAGTATGTGATCAGATTAACTTAGTTTTAGACATTCATTAAAGATCAAAATTCATTTTGAAAGCGAAGTTGCTAGTTTGAAGAGAAACAGAATTAAATTTTCAAGTGAAGCAAAAGATTATACCAGAGAGAAACTAATCTACCACTGCACTTAACATAGAAATGTGAGAATCAATGGCCCTTGGTATTGAAAATTTTATATTGAATAAAATTGTGGTCTCATAGACTTGAAAATTGATGGCAATTGATTATTATGTGGAGGTAACAGTTTTGAATTTTGTGAACTTCAGAAGTGCATCTTATCAGTCTTATAGAATACCATCATAGAAAATATTTCGACCCCCCTTCCCGGTAGTTGTATTCAGCTGAATTTCACCAAATTGTAAGGACAAGTACAGCCAAATTCCAAACTTCCTCTCTGATTTATATATGATTGGGGCCAAACCGACTCCCCCTGAATCATTAACACCGGAAGTAGTCTCAATTAAACGTTTTTGATATTGTGATGGAAAAATGACTGTTTATGTACAAAAAATGTCTCAACAATTTGCTTTAAAACCTAAGGGTATAGTAATGTTTTCATTGATCAGGTGAATAAGTTTTAGTTCCAACGTATTTTTTGTCTATAAATAGATAATTTTTGTAAATAGGATGTTTTGGCTCCAACTGAAATAGTGATTTAGCAAAACATTAGAGTCGGATTGTCCTCAAATTTTAATGGTATGCTAATTTGAGCATGGGGTATTCATTTTGAGGGTCTGATTTGGACCCAGAGCAACCCCTGCTGAACCGCATACTAGCGCTAATGGACGCTAAAATGAATTACTCGTGGACTTTTGGTGGTAGATTTATGAATTTTGGACGGTTTATTTAACTTCTCAAAGCCTTTTCATTAGTGATATTCTTGAGCTCCTGGCGCAATCGAAGATAATTGTTTCGGGATTACCCGTGTGCTGGAAACCGTAAATTGGTATTTTGAGTAAAACAATTGTTGCAAGCAATTTACTACCACACTTCAGTTTCTGATTTTTTTTGCCAGGGGGGTTTTAAAACATTGGTCGCAAAATATGACTTTTTGATCTTAGCGGTACGTCCGCGAGAATGTGTGCAAATTTACTTCTCTTGCATTTGGTGAATTAGATTGTAAAGATTGGTAGATTATTTTACAAAGGACGTTTTTGTGCTAAAGACACCAGATCTTTATTGTGACCACTTGATGATATCCAGAGGTCAAATTTTTGGTTTCCAACTACAAAGATTTGCATGAAATAGTTGTAATACTGTGAATAAGAATTGTTCCTTATTTTTGGATTAAATTTTTTGACCTATTAGGTCAATGCTTTTGAAAGCACTTGTTTAAATATATTTGGTGTGAGTGTGCAATTAGACTGATAAGTTATTTTCCAATCAATTTTCAATGTTCAGTCAGAAAACAATTTTTGAAATGACAAGCGCAAAATGTGATAGAGCTAAGTAGACTTCTTCATATAAAACTCCTAAAGTCGCTTGCTAACCATCGAGCAAAATTTGAGCGACTGTTGTAAGCAGTTGTGTAAAAAAATTGTAAATTAGCATTGAATTGTCTGCATGGTAGGCCAAGACTTTCTACGGAAATTGACTGATTTCTAATGCAATATGTAATGTTTACTCAGGAGAGTAAAATGTCTTCGATTAAAATAAAATGAATGTAATTAACAGCAGAGATGCAACACGGACAGACCGACCAGAACCAGAGTGGTGCACTGAGAGATTCACAGACATGTTGCAAAATTGAGAAATTGAGCGATAGGTAAAAATATAGTCCTTTAACTTTTCAATTGCAAGATCAGTAAGCATTTTGTGAGCATTTGGTTTGGGTTGCTTCTTGAATGACACACTTTTTTACATTAGTTGTTATACGTATAAATTGTCCTAAAATTGTTCATTCCATGATCTTGTAAGTTTGTTTCTTACTTCCTCTATTTCGGTAACAAACTTTGGGATTAATTCCTTGATTGCGATATAACAATTGTTGAGACAAAATAATTTGATACAACGTACCAGAGTGGCAGACGGGAATGAGCAAGGTAACATGATAGCGCCTGCTTCACAAATTAAGAGCTTCTGGTTTATTTTATTTGGACTACTTCATTTGTATAAGTTTGATATACAATTCGGTCTAACTGCAATCTCACCTTCTGCTTGTTAGAGCAAGCATTCCAACTGGGATATTTCACATTGACAGAAAAAAATTCAACTGCACAAACTCGGAAAAGACGTAAGCACTCCAGAGTAATTTCCACGGTGAACCTCAAACAAAAATAAGCAGCAAAATTTGTTTGGTTGAAATAATTTTACAACTTTACTTGATTTAGAGAGCGTGGAATTCCGTGGCAAGAGTAATTCAATGATTATAAGAAAGTCGCATTAGTCTGCTCAAAATGATTGAAAACAAACACAGCAAAATTGGAAAATGCGCAATTGATCACGTGCCACACCCCCTCGAAACTTCTGACGAATTGGCTGCTGAATTCTTTTTTGCTGAGGACAGATCCAGACAGGAAAAGAGAGATTAAACAAACGAGTAAAATTACTCAGCACGTCAAAACAAAGATGAAAATTGTGACGCAAAAAAAAAGAGTTCTGACAGAAGTGAAAATCAGTTGGCAGATTGCTGAATCTTGCGTTCCAAGTGAGGATGAATTTATCGAAGAAGGTTCTGTTTTTTCAACAGTACCTGAAGAGATAAGGAATGATCAGCCCCATGAAGGCGTTGGGTTTGAGAATAGGTTAGATACAGATTACTCTGACGTGGATAAACATGAAGTTAGCGATGCGCTAAACCAATCTTCCTTTGGCTGAAGTTTTAACTAAGAAACATGCGACAATCAGCCCGTAACGGGCAATTGAAATTGCCGATGAGTGAAGCTTTTGAGATGTGATAATTTGAAAACCTGATAATTGATGGATTTGGAGGTAATGTGTTTGAAGAAGACGTTTCTAATTTCAGAAAATGGGGCTGATGAGATTCAATTGTGTACTAACCATTTCGTTGGCAACTCTTTGGAGAAACCCGTAAATTTGAGGGGACCTAATTGGTAGTCAATAACTAAATCACTTAATTCGCTAAAAAAGGTGACAGTGCTTAACATTTGTAAATCTGCACACATAGGAAGAAAATAGGAGGAGGGGATGAAAACGAATTTAAACCAAAATCGATACAACGATGGTATAAAGACTGAACAAATTAAAGAACATCAAAATAAACGCGTTGAATGTGACTCTGTAGGAAAACTTGGGCAGAATCTTGAATCATTATTCTTGTTTTGGTGCAGTTAATTTACAAAAATCTAGAGCCGAACCTAATAAGCTAACTTTTCTAGGTAATTTGAAAATTTCTGTAGGATTAAATATTTTACAGGACAATATCTGGCATTTATTTGTAAAAACAATAATTTGGGGGAACTTGCATCCATTCACCATCGTTTGCCGAGCTCAACTTTATTATTTCAACTGGGCCCAACAGTAAGAAGACTCTGTCGCTCAGAACGTCAATCAACTATAACAAACGGAAAGGTTTTAATTGATAATGTAAGCGCCGCCTTGTTGCTTTGTTAATTTCCCCCTGCCGATCGCGCACGCTATTTTGATTTATATTGTCTCAAAAATAGTTAGCTCGCAATCAAGTAATTCCCGGGTCGAGGTTTGGCGGTGAATTTTCGTAAGAAATGCGGTGAAATGCGGTGAAAAAAAAATTTTCATCGCGTATTTCTTACATCTTTTTACGGTGAATGCGGTGAATCGCGGAGAAAAGACGTAAGCACTCCAGAGTAATTTCCACGGTGAACCTCAAACAAAAATAAGCAGCAAAATTTGTTTGGTTGAAATAATTTTACAACTTTACTTGATTTAGAGAGCGTGGCATTCCGTGGCAAGAGTAATTCAATGATTATAAGAAAGTCGCATTAGTCTGCTCAAAATGATTGAAAACAAACACAGCAAAATTGGAAAATGCGCAATTGATCACGTTTCACACCCCCTCGAAACTTCTGACGAATTGGCTGCTGAATTCTTTTTTGCTGAGGACAGATCCAGACAGGAAAAGAGAGATTAAACAAACGAGTAAAATTACTCAGCACGTCAAAACAAAGATGAAAATTGTGACGCAAAAAAAAGAGTTCTGACAGAAGTGAAAATCAGTTGGCAGATTGCTGAATCTTGCGTTCCAAGTGAGGATGAATTTATCGAAGAAGGTTCTGTTTTTTCAACAGTACCTGAAGAGATAAGGAATGATCAGCCCCATGAAGGCGTTGGGTTTGAGAATAGGTTAGATACAGATTACTCTGACGTGGATAAACATGAAGTTAGCGATGCGCTAAACCAATCTTCCTATGGCTGAAGTTTTAACTAAGAAACATGCGACAATCAGCCCGTAACGGGCAATTGAAATTGCCGATGAGTGAAGCTTTTGAGATGTGATAATTTGAAAACCTGATAATTGATGGATTTGGAGGTAATGTGTTTGAAGAAGACGTTTCTAATTTCAGAAAATGGGGCTGATGAGACTCAATTGTGTACTAACCATTTCGTTGGCAACTCTTTGGAGAAACCCGTAAATTTGAGGGGACCTAATTGGTAGTCAATAACTAAATCACTTAATTCGCTAAAAAAGGTGACAGTGCTTAACATTTGTAAATCTGCACACATAGGAAGAAAATAGGAGGAGGGGATGAAAACGAATTTAAACCAAAATCGATACAACGATGGTATAAAGACTGAACAAATTAAAGAACATCAAAATAAACGCGTTGAATGTGACTCTGTAGGAAAACTTGGGCAGAATCTTGAATCATTATTCTTGTTTTGGTGCAGTTAATTTACAAAAATCTAGAGCCGAACCTAATAAGCTAACTTTTCTAGGTAATTTGAAAATTTCTGTAGGATTAAATATTTTACAGGACAATATCTGGCATTTATTTGTAAAAACAATAATTTGGGGGAACTTGCATCCATTCACCATCGTTTGCCGAGCTCAACTTTATTATTTCAACTGGGCCCAACAGTAAGAAGACTCTGTCGCTCAGAACGTCAATCAACTATAACAAACGGAAAGGTTTTAATTGATAATGTAAGCGCCGCCTTGTTGCTTTGTTAATTTCCCCCTGCCGATCGCGCACGCTATTTTGATTTATATTGTCTCAAAAATAGTTAGCTCGCAATCAAGTAATTCCCGGGTCGAGGTTTGGCGGTGAATTTTCGTAAGAAATGCGGTGAAATGCGGTGAAAAAAAAAATTTTCATCGCGTATTTCTTACATCTTTTTACGGTGAATGCGGTGAATCGCGGAGAAAAGACGTAAGCACTCCAGAGTAATTTCCACGGTGAACATCAAACAAAAATAAGCAGCAAAATTTGTTTGGTTGAAATAATTTTACAACTTTACTTGATTTAGAGAGCGTGGAATTCCGTGGCAAGAGTAATTCAATGATTATAAGAAAGTCGCATTAGTCTGCTCAAAATGATTGAAAACAAACACAGCAAAATTGGAAAATGCGCAATTGATCACGTGCCACACCCCCTCGAAACTTCTGACGAATTGGCTGCTGAATTCTTTTTTGCTGAGGACAGATCCAGACAGGAAAAGAGAGATTAAACAAACGAGTAAAATTACTCAGCACGTCAAAACAAAGATGAAAATTGTGACGCAAAAAAAAAGAGTTCTGACAGAAGTGAAAATCAGTTGGCAGATTGCTGAATCTTGCGTTCCAAGTGAGGATGGATTTATCGAAGAAGGTTCTGTTTTTTCAACAGTACCTGAAGAGATAAGGAATGATCAGCCCCATGAAGGCGTTGGGTTTGAGAACATGTTAGATACAGATTACTCTGACGTGGATAAACATGAAGTTAGCGATGCGCTAAACCAATCTTCCTTTGGCTGAAGTTTTAACTAAGAAACATGCGACAATCAGCCCGTAACGGGCAATTGAAATTGCCGATGTGTGAAGCTTTTGAGATGTGATAATTTGAAAACCTGATAATTGATGGATTTGGAGGTAATGTGTTTGAAGAAGACGTTTCTAATTTCAGAAAATGGGGCTGATGAGACTCAATTGTGTACTAACCATTTCGTGGGCAACTCTTTGGAGAAACCCGTAAATTTGAGGGGACCTAATTGGTAGTCAATAACTAAATCACTTAATTCGCTAAAAAAGGTGACAGTGCTTAACATTTGTAAATCTGCACACATAGGAAGAAAATAGGAGGAGGGGATGAAAACGAATTTAAACCAAAATCGATACAACAATGGTATAAAGACTGAACAAATTAAAGAACATCAAAATAAACGCGTTGAATGTGACTCTGTAGGAAAACTTGGGCAGAATCTTGAATCATTATTCTTGTTTTGGTGCAGTTAATTTACAAAAATCTAGAGCCGAACCTAATAAGCTAACTTTTCTAGGTAATTTGAAAATTTCTGTAGGATTAAATATTTTACAGGACAATATCTGGCATTTATTTGTAAAAACAATAATTTGGGGGAACTTGCATCCATTCACCATCGTTTGCCGAGCTCAACTTTATTATTTCAACTGGGCCCAACAGTAAGAAGACTCTGTCGCTCAGAACGTCAATCAACTATAACAAACGGAAAGGTTTTAATTGATAATGTAAGCGCCGCCTTGTTGCTTTGTTAATTTCCCCCTGCCGATCGCGCACGCTATTTTGATTTATATTGTCTCAAAAATAGTTAGCTCGCAATCAAGTAATTCCCGGGTCGAGGTTTGGCGGTGAATTTTCGTAAGAAATGCGGTGAAATGCGGTGAAAAAAAAAAATTTTCATCGCGTATTTCTTACATCTTTTTACGGTGAATGCGGTGAATCGCGGTGAGTTATTTATTTTCACCGCGTTCTCAGTATTCTTACAAAAAAGAATCCTCCCCACACGGTTTCCAACCTCTAACCTCCTGCGTGCCTTCCACTGCGCCAACTTTCACTGAAATGTTTGAAATTTCTTGTGAATTTAAATCAGATTAAGTAAATTTTGGAAATCATATGCGGTAAATTTTTGTAAGAAATCCGGTTAAATTCGCGGTGAATTTTTGTAAGAAATGCGGTGAAATGTGGTGAATTATTTTTTTTCACCGCATTCACTGCAATTACCGCATTTCTTACAAAAATTCACCGCATTTCTTACAAAAATTCACCACAATCACCGCATTTCTTACAAAAATTCACCGTATTCACCGCATTTCTTACAAAAATTACCCTAAAACCTCGACCCGGGTTCTGAAATTGGTAATAAAAAAGCTAAATTATAAAATACTTGCACAATCTTGGAAAGGGAAATTTCTTGAAAATTTGTAATGGTGATTAACATTACTAGTAATTTGGATCAATTCCCAGAAGAAACTTAAATCAAATGCTCGCAATATCCCTAATGGTATTTATCTTGCATTTGGATAGTTCTGCAACCGTTTAATCTCAATAAACCGAGTATTCAAACAAATATTACTCAATCAAGTACCCCGCTCAATGAACAGTTTCTATCCATGTAGCTCATAATCTCAAATTCACAAGTTGTCTCTGAGTCATTCGGGGTACGCAATTTCTCCTCATTATCCTAATTCTACCTCTACTGCTTTTTATACTCACATTGTTCTTTTATAACGAACCTTAATAATCTCTCATTTAAGCATTACATCTTTCATTCAAAATTTTTCACACATAGTTGGATGACGCTGTTCACCGTGCAAATAAGTTATCTCTATTTTAAAATAATGGCATAACTACTTTCAACCAT
>NC_134468.1:84508294-84566393 GCF_964194025.1 Convolutriloba macropyga
TTATTATTATTATTATTATTATTATTATTATTATTATTATTATTACTATTATTATTAATATTACTATTATTATTATTATTATTATTATTATTATTATTATTATTATTATTATTATCATTATTATTATTATTATTATTATTATTTTGGTTGTTGTTATTATTATTATTTTAATAGAGTTATTTTCTTCTTGCGAAGATTGTATTGATGTGTATGTATGTCCTTTAATATGTATGTTGTTTCTGTAGGTTTATCTATAATTAGATATGGTCCTGTTTTTAGGGGTAACAGTTTTTTGGATACTCCGTCAACTTGTTGTTGATTTCTTACTGATAAAAAAGTATTTTTCTCAAGTGGTTTTGCTGTTCTGAATCTGAGGTTCATTTCATCTGTTAGTTTTTTTCTATTCTGTAGAATTTTTTTTATTGTTTGATATGTGTTGTTATATTGTTTTTTTTATCAAGGAACCATTCGGCAAATGTTCCTTTTTGTAATTTTGCAGTTTTTGAATGGCTGAATTGTTTTTCCAGGTGAGTGTGTGCTGCTTGCGTGTTACATGGACTTTTCTCTGTTGGATTGCAATTTCCCATTTCATCTGTAGTTGATACGAGTTTTATTTTTGTTGGTTTTCTCGGTTTTTGGTTAAAAACGACTTCATATGGTGACATGCCTAGTCGTGTTTGATATTGTGTATTGTATGCATATGGGAAGAATTTTGCTTTTCGTGACCAATTATGACACTTTTCGTCTAGTAGTGTTCTAATGAATTGTCCAATTATTCTGTTTGTTCCTTCTACTAGACCGTTCGTCCAGAGCGCATATGTTGTACTTGGTTTAAATTTGATTTCAAAATAGTTACATAAATGTGTTAACTCATTGTTAATGTATTCCGATCCGTTATCGGATCTAATATCTTCGGGTAGTCCGAATTTCATGAACCAATGTTCAAATAGTGCTGTAAATGCATAATGTGCATTATTTTTTGGTGCACACATTACGTGACGTAATGTGAAAATGCGTCAACTATGAAAAAGATGTAGTTGTTTCCTTCAGATGTTGGGTGGATAGGTCCTTTTGTGTCAATCATTATCATTCCGTTGAAAACTGTTTTTGTTGGTGCAAGCGGTTCTTACTTACTTTTTGTTGTATTAGCAAACACTTTGTTTGTTTGGCATTGTATGCAGTCGGAGATCAATATTTCGATCCAATTTGTAAGATTTGGAAAATAGTATTTGTCCATTATTTTTCGTTTTGTTTTTTCGAGGCCTGTGTGACCTACTAAGTCGATACAATGGTTGTTGTAAAAGGTGCATAGTAATAGCGTTAGAGGTAAACAGATTCGTTGTATTGATTTTTTGTGAACGTTGATTACAATTTTGATTATTCCAAAGTTTTCATCAATTATAATAGATTTGAATAAGCGAAAGTATGCAAATAATCCTTTGTTTCCACGTATCTCCATTGTTACTGAGTGTGGTTTATTGTTATTGTTTTTCCACATCTTCACTTTGTGAAGTTTAGGATCTAAGGTTTGTGTTTCTTTGATTAAGTTTTCGGTTATTTTTGTTTTTTCGTCATAGAAAATGTCTGAAACCTTTGCATTTTCATAATTTGTTTTTTGTAGTGTTTTTATGTTATTTATCAGTCTGAGGTAATCATCATCATCATCATCATCATGTGTTGTGTACGGTGCTTTTTTGTTTTTTTTCAATAATGAGATCATCCTTTTCTACAAACGGTGATTGCCAATTTTTGTTTTGGGTTTATACTTTGGGATCAGATTTGTTTTTGTTTCTGTGTTGTATTTCTCGTATGAGATTGGATGATATTCATTTTTATCGATATTTATTTCTTTATTTCGAAGTAATTGTTATGTATGTTAGCCAACACTGGGTAATGTGTTTTTTCGGTATTTTTGTCATTGGTGTTGTTACACGTGCTGTATTTGCATTCTAGGTTGTTTGTAAATGGTGTCTTTGCGAAAAAGAATTTTTTGTTTTCTGGTATTTCTACTGTTATATCGCGTGCTTTGTAAAATGTTCTTCGTCTATTGTTCAGCTCAGAAGGTCGGGGAGGGGTAGGTTTTTTCCTTCTGTCCAAATTATGTGTAAATTAGGAAATTTCATTAGTATTAGTTGGAATCTATAAACTCTATGATTTGGTTTGTTCTTTTGAGTGAAAAGATAAATTATTGGTTTATAATCTGTGAATAATATTATTGGGTGGTTTGAACCTGTTAGTAAAAATTCATACTCTGTTAGAGCGAAAATTATCGCTGAGCATTCTCTGATTAATGTTGATAAGCGAATTTCGATAGGTGTAAATAGTCTTGAATTTGCTGATGATAATCTCATTTTTCTTTCAGTTGGATGTTGTTGTAATAATGCTGCTCCGATGCCTGTGTTTGATGCATCTGTGATAATATAGAATGGTTTTTTAGTATCTGGCATTGTTAGTTCTAATTTGTGTGTTTTTGTTCTTTTCATTTGTTCAAAAATTTGTTGATGTTCTTTCGTTCATTTGAAATCATTTTCTTTGTGTAAGAGGTTATATAATGGTTGTAATGTTGGTTGTATACCATAGACGTATTTCCCAAGGAAACTTATTGTTCCAAGGTATCTTTTTAATGCTTTCATGCTTGTTGGTGGTTCCAGTTTTTGGAAACCATCAATTCGTGAAGTCAATGGTTTTACTTCTTTGTCCTCAATGATGTGTCCTAGAAATTTGACTTTTTTCAACATAAAGTCTGTTTTGTCAGGTGCTGCTTTGAGGTTTTCTTTCGATAATATTTTATGTTATTCTACTACTGTTTCATACATTTGTTGGTATGAATTTGTTTGGATGAAGATGTCGTCGACATATGTGATTACCGTTCCTTTCCTGATTAAGGGATAGAGGAAGTGTGTTAATATCGATGCAAACGCTGCGGGTCCAATGGATATTCCGTAAAATAGTAGTTTGAAACAGTATTGTTCGTTTCCAATCGTAAAATGTGTGTATCTCATTGATTGTTCGTCTAAACTTATTTGGTTATATGCACTGTTGAGATCAGCTGTCGTAAATATTGGTCCGTTTATCCTTGTTAGGGCTACATCAACTGGTTCAATAGGTCAGTTGCATTTAGATTCGTCAATCACGCTATTCAAGTATCGTGCGTCTAATACTATTTTTAATGATTCTCCTTTTCGTAGAATAATTACTGGGTTTGTGAATGTGTTTCCTGTAGAAAATTGTTCTTTATTAACAGGTGCAATTATGTCGTATTTCTTCAATACATCTAGTAATTTTTGGATTCTTTCTCTGAGGTGTATTGGTACTTTGCTTATTCTCTGTTTTTTGAAAATTGCACCTTTTTTCATAGGTAGATTCAATTTTACTTTTGTTTTTCCAACGTCGAATTTTGTTGTTGCGTAAACTTGTTTGTATTCTAGTATGATTGTTACTATTTTTTCAAATTGCTCTTGAGTTAAATGTGAATGTTAGAAATCAAACATTTGAATGCAGTCCTTTTCTGATGCTGTGTATTTGTTAATATCAAATTTGCATTTAAACTTAGGTTTTCTTTCAAATGTTGCTACTTGTTCAATTGTTTCGTTTTCTTGTATATTTAGTAATTCGTTAATGTCGTTTTCATTTTCATATGTTAGATGATATAATACTGAAAATAAGTCTATCGAATTTGTTTGGTACATTTCTTCTTTATGTTGTTTGAATGTAATGTTTTGAAACATAAAACCAATTAGACCTACGTTGATTGTCACTTTATGTTTGTTTTTATTTATTAAGAATATTTCTATGAAGTGTTCTTTTTCTATCGACAGATCTTTTATGTCTGTAAATGATAAATTTTGATACTTGTTTATCGGTTCAAAATAGTAGATTGATTTGTAAATTGTTTCTCCATTTGATTTTTCCATGTGTTTGAATATTGGTATTGGAAAGGTTTTGCATTTATGTTGGTCTTGTTCCAAATATATTGGTTCTTTGTTAAAAATTGGGTATAATCGAGAGTAGTAAGGATACCCTTTTGTGCTGTTCATGAAAAAGGTAATGTCTTTGTCTATAATTGTGTTAGTATTTATTGTTAGTTTGTTCGTATTTACGTTTATTGTTTCTACGTATTCTTTGAAGAATGGAGTTCCCAGTATATTATGATTGCATTGTGTTACATAAAAATGTATATTAAAGTTATGTTGGGGTTTATTTCTGTTGTTCGATGTCTTTTCAGGTGTTAGATTTATTGTTACTGTTCCGAATGTTTCTATAGTTGTGTTATTTGCTGCTGTTAGCGTCTTGTTAGCTTTTTCGAGACGTATATCTGGGTTGTTAAATTTTATTCAGTTCCAAGTATCTTCATTCAAGAGGTTTAATGTTGCTCCAGAGTCTAATAGAAAATCAATTTCTAGTATTGGTTTCTGTTTTGTAAATTCTTGTTCAATTCTGTTACACTGGTACATTGGCAATATCCAGGTTGGGTTACCTTCTAGTGTATTTATTACTGTGTTACACGTATCTTCGTTAGCATTATCAAATTTATCTAATATCTCTTGGTCTTCATTTGATGATTCGGATGTGTATTCGTAGTCGTCAATTCCAGGTGGGTCATCGTTTTGTCTTTCTGTTTCTACGTTATTTATTCTGTTTTTACTGTTATTGTTGTATTTATTTCCGTCTGTTCTTCGATCTTTTGAATGATATCTATCATTTTGTTCTCTTTGCGTTGAATTTCTTCTGTCATCCCTATTATTATTGTTTGGTAATGCCTATTGTTACTACTTGACCGTTGTCTGTATCTGTCACTCTTGTTTGAGTCTTCACTATAGTGTCTTTGTCTATTATTATTGTTGTAATTATGATTATTTCTGTTGTATGGTGAATGCTGTCTTGAGTGACTGCGGTTTGCGTATCTTGAGCTGGATCTGCTATTGTTGTATTTGTTGTGATTATTGTTTCTGTTGTAATTATTAGTTCTACTTCTGTTATAATTGTTTCTATTATATCTTCCGCTTCTATTGTTATAATTATTATTCGCGTTGCGATGTCCTTGATAGTTTCGACTGTCTCTGTTATATGATTTATTGTTAGAATTGTTTCTTGATTGTGATAAATATGGTGTTCTGCTTCGGGAATTGTGGTATACTGGTGATGTTGATGGTAGTTGTCGTCCTTTGATGTTATTCGAGCCAATTCTTCTGTTTGCTGGATTTTGATTATTTCTCATATGACTAAAAAATGATCTTTTTTCTGGTCGTGTTATGCTTTCTCTTCGTGGTCTTTTAAAGCAACTGCCATTTGTGTGACCGTTTGAACTGCAATAGCTGCAAAAGAGTGCAAACTTTGGTCTTCCTTTAAAATTTTTTCTATCGTATGTGTTATTAATTCCGTTTAGAACGTTAAATATTGTTCCTTCAAATTGTTCTAAATCATTTTGGTTGAGATCAATTATGTTGTTACAAGCTATATTCATCTGTTTGAGATCTTCATTAATGTTAGTTGTGGTTTGATTGACTTCATATAGTCTTTTCTGATTACTTGTTATTGTTCTTGTTAAATCCATTTGATCTATTTTGTCAACTAATGTTTTGAATGGCATTTCTGGTTCTCTTGGCGTTTGTTTATGATTTGCATGCTTTGCCGACAAAAAACGTATGTATTTTGCTAGGCTGTTGCTAAGCAAGTCCACAGAAAGCGGTTTCTTTAGATAAAAGTCAACTAAAGTTTAAAAGACTCATGTAGTGATAAATGGTCAATCGTATTTCCGGAGAAATTTCGTATGTCAGTGATGACAGGCGACTTCCAGATTATCAAATCCCGGGACAAAGAGATGTTCTTTTCGAAAAGTGTTTAGGGTTAATTTCATCCCCCCCCCCCCAGCTAATCCTACAAATAACGTTTTGCTTCTTTTGCATTTTATATTGGGAAATTTTTTTTGGGCATTGTGAGTGCGGTACTCTACTTGAGTCGCAGAGCTTTGCAGCGCTGAACGAGCATATTTCAAAAGTAAAAGCTTAATTCAATTCTGAAACCTTGCGTCTCCTGAAATTTTCAAGTTTCTCTATGTGGAGTTTTTCTTCATTATGACATTATTGAGGCCACACAATTCGCCTAGCCTAAACTTATCCTGTTTATTCTGAGAATTACTCATTCCCCAAATTTAAGTCTGAGCTGAATAATGTTATAATTTTGTAGATTATAACTGGTAATTACTGCAGTTATGTGCACTCTACTTACATATAAGCTATTTTGTATGCAATTACCACAAAGCCTATTTGACTTAGTCGTTACGACTTGCTACGTAAATTAAATGTCACAAGTAACCAGTGGATGTTCGAATCGCATATAACGCCAACCTTGTAGGTGGGATTTAAGGTGAATATTTTATTTTTCATGCAGTAAATTTTGTTCAAAAAACAAGATTGGCCACTGTAACTTGTAACATGAACAGAGTACTGGCCATCCTAAAAAAACAAAATGTCTAGACTGATTCAGCGCTGATTTGCTCTGCTACCAACCTCCTTGATTGCAGGCAGAGGCAACAAGCGCGACTTCGATTCGACATCTAACGAACTGTCACTTAATATCAGTAGCCAAAATTCAAAATGCGGCCTATGGAAACTATTTGAGGGTTACCATTGAAAACTTTGAAAATGTCTCCCCTTATTAAGTGACGTTTGTAAAAGAGAAGATCACTATTGAATGAAAATTGAGGCACAAAAAGTCTGATAGCTTAGCCACCGAGACCAAATTGTGGTTAGAAGTCAGTCCCCGTGGGGAAGATTTTCCCGGAAAATAGCGGGGAAAAGAGTGTAAAGAGTGTAAAAATAAAAAAAACACTATTTCTCCGCTTAATTAGCGGTGTAAGAGTGTAACTTTAAGAGTGTAATTTTAAAAAATAAGAGTGTAAATTCAAATAATAATTCCACTTTCAGTTTTCTTTTACACTTTTTCTTTTACACCTTTAAATTATTTTTAACCTCTTTATATTCCACCGTTAAATTATTTTTACATTCTTCCACTCTTCATTTTAAAATTACACTCTTCATAATTACACTCTTACACCGCTAATTAAGCGGAGAAATAAGGGGGTGATTTTTTAAATTTTAAACGCTCTACACTTTTTTCCCCGGTCATTATAATTGGAATAAAAGTGTATTTTTTATTTTTACACTGTTTACACTCTTTTCCCCCTTATTTTCCGGGAAAATCTTCCTCTTTCTACAGCTGAAAATTAACATAGTAAACGTATGTCGGAAAAATATCTCAAGTTGAGTTAAAAAACTGACTTATTTGAGATATTTCCAGTATGTTCTGGGTGTGTTTCCCTCCTCCTTCTCTCAACCGGGCTGGAGACCGGCTACGGCGGAGTTACAAACAAACAACTATAGGAGATTTTGAGCGGAGAAATCGGTAAAAAAACCGGGCTCAAACTCCATCTCCAAACAAAATAATACAAATTAAATAAAATAACAGCAGAAATTCAAACAATATACACAAATCATCCAATAGATACATACAGAAATGCATAGCGATCCGATAAAATTAAACTATTTTTCAAAATTTAATAAGCGAAAAAGTCGAAATTTCCGTGTGAAATATCTACTTTTTTGTAGGGCAATTAGGCAAACCATTCTTTTAGCACTACAACCTAACTACTACTGGTAGTCTGGGATATCAATTTGGTTCACTTTCAACAACTCTTAAGATCCGATAAAAGTTAACTATTTTTCAAAATTTAATAAGCGAAAAACTCGAAATTTCCGTGTGAAATATCGTTTTTTTTTGTAGGCAATTAGGCGAACCATTCTTTTGGCACTACAACTTAAATAGAACTGGTAGTCCGGGATAACATTTTGGTTCGCATTCAACAACTCTAAGATCAGATAAAAGTTAACTATTTTTCAAAATTTAATAAGCGAAAAACTCGAAATTTCCGTGTGAAATATCTACTTTTTTTGTAGGCAATTAGGCGAACCATTCTTTTGGCACTACAACTTAAATAGAATTGGTAGACCGGGATAACATTTTGGTTCGCATTCAACAACTCTAAGATCAGATAAAATTTAACTACTTTTTAAAATTTAAAAAGCGAAAAAGTCGAAATTTCCGTGTGAAATATCTACTTTTTTGTAGGGCAGTCAGGCGAACCATTCTTTTTGCACTACAACCTAAATACTACTGGTAGTCTGGGATATCAATTTGGTTCACTTTCAACAACTCTAAGATCCGATAAAAGTTAACTATTTTTCAAAATTTAATAAGCGAAAAACTCGAAATTTCCGTGTGAAATATCTACTTTTTTTGTAGGCAATTAGGCGAACCATTCTTTTGGCACTACAACTTAAATAGAATTGGTAGACCGGGATAACATTTTGGTTCGCATTCAACAACTCTAAGATCAGATAAAATTTAACTACTTTTTAAAATTTAAAAAGCGAAAAAGTCGAAATTTCCGTGTGAAATATCTACTTTTTTGTAGGGCAGTCAGGCGAACCATTCTTTTTGCACTACAACCTAAATACTACTGGTAGTCTGGGATATCAATTTGGTTCACTTTCAACAACTCTAAGATCCGATAAAAGTTAACTATTTTTCAAAATTTAATAAGCGAAAAACTCGAAATTTCCGTGTGAAATATCTACTTTTTTTGTAGGCAATTAGGCGAACCATTGTTTTGGCACTACAACCTAAATAGAACTGGTAGTCCGGGATATCAATTTGGTTCGCATTCAACAACTCTAAGATCAGATAAAATTTAACTAATTTTTAAAATTTAAAAAGCGAAAAAGTCGAAATTTCCGTGTGAAATATCTACTTTTTTGTAGGGCAGTCAGGCGAATCATTCTTTTTGCACTACAACTTAAATACTACTGGTAGTCTGGGATATCAATTTGGTTTGCTTTGAACAACTCCTTGACCCAATGAAAAAATCCTATTTTAAAAATTCGTTATTTGCGAAACTCGCAAATTTCTGTATGAAAAACTAACTTTTTTCCTAGGCAAGCTATATCAAAAAATTCTTTTTGTTTTAGACTATATATATTTAGGGGATAATACATACCATGTTTGGTTAGATTTGCACAACTTCTTGACCCAATGAAAAAGACCTATTTTTAAAATTCGTTATTTGCGAAATTCGCAAATTTCCGTATGAAAAACTAACTTTTTTCCTAGGCAAGCTATACTAAAAATTCTCTTTGTCTCAGAGTCTACCTGCCCTGGGAATACTCCACGACAAGTTGAGTTTGATTTGAAGAACTTTTTGACCTAATCAAAAAGATCTCTTTTTCCGTATGAAATACTACTTTTTTTCCTAGAAAGCTATACCAAAAACTTTTTCTGTTTTAAAGTCTAAGTACACGCGGAATTCTCCATACCAAGTTTGGATTGATTTGGACGACTCCTTGACCGATAAAATTTAACTATTTTTTAAAATAGAGTCAGCAAAAATGTCGAAATTTCCGTGTGAAATATCTTCTTTTTTTGTAGGGCAGTTAGGCGAACCATTCTTTTTGCACTAGCATTTAAATACTACTGGTAGTCGGGGATATCAATTTGGTTCACTTTCAACATTTCTAAGATCCGATAAAATTTAACTATTTTTGAGAATTTAATAAGCGAAAAAGTCAAAATTTACGTGTGAAATATCTACTTTTTTTGTACGGTAGTGAGGCAAACTATTCTTTTTGCACTGCAACCTATATACTACTGGTAGTCTAGGAGATCAATTTGATTGGCTTTGAACAACTCCTTGACCCAATGAAAAAGACCTATTTTTAAAATTCGTTATTTGCGAAATTCGCAAATTTCCGTATGAAATACTAACTTTTTTCCTAGGCAAGCTATACCAAAAAATCTTTTTGTTTTAGACTTTATATACAATGGTGACAGTCCATAGCACGTTTGGTTCAATTTGGACAACTCTAAAAGACCTATTTTTTAAATAACTAATTTGAAGTAATCGCAAATTTCCGTATGAAAATCTAACTTTTGTCGTAGGCAAGCTATAGCAAAAATTTTTTTTGTTTTACACTCTCATTACGCTGGGGATACTCCATACAAAGTTTGGTTCGATTTGGACAACTCTATGACCTGATCAAAAAGACCTATTTTTAAAATTAACTATTCGAATTAACAGCAAATTTCCGTACGAAAAACTAACTTTGTCGTAGGCAAGCTATAGCAAAAATTCTTTTTGTTTTACACTCTTATTACGCTGGTGATACTCCATACCAAGTTTGGTTCGATTTGGACAACTCTATGACCTGATCAAAAAGACCTATTTTTAAAATTAACTATCCGAATTAATCGCAAATTTCCGTACGAAAAACTAACTTTTTCCAGAGGCACACTATACCAAAAATTCTTTTTGTTTTAAACTTTCATTATACAGGGAATACTTCATACCAAGTTTGGATTGATTTGAACAGCTCCTTGAGCCGATAAAATCTCTATTTTTTTGAATAATCGAATAAGTCGATAATTCCGATTGAAATACTAACTTTTTTTCGAGGAAAGTTAGTAGACCATTCTTTTTGCATTACAACATTAACAGTACTGGTAGTCTGGGATACCAATTTGGTTCACATTTAACAACTCCTTGAACCATTAAAAACTTTTTAAAGGCTGATTTTTATAAAAACTTTTGATCGAAGTCTAGATTCAATAACGTCTAATTCAATATCAATCTGACATAACGGAGGAATACTTTTGGACTAAACGGCAACTAAACCATTAATATCGATTCAATCTATAAAGAAATTAAACAGTTTGCTCTAGTAGAGTTTTAGGAAAATTACTGAAAGAGAGTTTTAGGAAAATTAAACAGCATTAGGAAAATTACAAAGAAGTCTGGATTGCTTCAAGTCTAATTCAACCTTAATCGTGCTCGAAATGGGTGAGCACATTAAAAAAGTAAAGGTTGTTGAGAAAAGGGAAGAGAATAAGTTTGTTGTTTATTGAACAGCACTTGTAAACTTGAACTTCGGTCAACTTTACACGATAGCCAAGAGGCTTAAGTTTGTTGTCTTGTCCGTGAAACTCAGTTGACGACAGATCTAACGCTAACTTGTCAAGAATGTTGTAGAGCTGAACAGCACACAAAATCACCGACTCTTTCTCAATGAATAACAAAATCTGGCCGACTAAAAATTTCGTTCTCCTCAGAAAGTGAAACAGAACTGTTTGCTTCAGATCTTGTATACAATCGGCTGTCCAGGTAGAATTTTCCTCGGTGTATGCAAAACAACCGAGCCTCGGAAAATTTGAAAACACATTGTTTCGTTTCATTGAAAAATCGTCTTTAAAGCCGCTTGGTTTACCCCTCAAAGCTTCAAAGAATCCGGTAAGATTATCGTTTTTCACCTCCATGCTATCGAACTGTCTATTGCGAATGTATCGCTTAACGATAAGGCTGCAGGTATTAACAGTGCCAGTTAAAGTCTTTATGAGGTGATTATTGGCGCTTTCAAACATAGTTGCAGACGTAGTCCATAAGGGCCCGACGAATTTGCACTGCCATGCTAGATGTCGGAGCAGATGGAAATAAATTGAGTTGAATTTCTTTAAAGGATAGAGGATGGACATGTTGTAGCAGAAAGTTTCTAACAGGTAACCACAAAGCTTGGCCTCGTCAACAGTTTCGTACATAGAACGGAGTGCGAAGATCAAGTAATTGAGATTTTGTAAATTAGATTCATGCGCCAGAGAGTTTTCTGGAAAACTTTGGAACACTATTGGGGCAAAATACAGCAAAAAAGATTTGAGTTCGTTAGCTTTGAAGTGTTCACGGGATCGCAATGAACTGACTGATCGCTTGAATTCGCTGGGCAAAATAACTTGTTTTGTTGCGCCGTCAAATTTCTGTACCTCATCGTAGCTCAGTTGCTCAGCAAAAAAGTTGATAATGTCATTTGCAACACCTTTAAGACACTGGTGCATTCTGTCAACGGGACAGGTTAATGGAAGATTAGGAATTACTTTGAATAAATTTGATCGCCCCTTAACTCCGAGTATATCAATCTCTGGTTCCTTCTCATTTCTACCTTTTCTTTCTTCAACACTCCCACTCTCAAACTGCCTTACAAGGTACTCGTGCATCCCAGGATCACGCATTGTGGACGGTTGATTATTTGCATACGATTGACCGCCTGGAAATTTTTGCACACCTCGCATTGTACACAATATCCGTAGTACACCGCATCCATAATATCCGTTAAATTTTTTCATTTGCAGGACATCGTGATTGCACACAAGTTCTAGTATTACAAAAACAGTTTGATGTTTCAGTTGGTAGTCAACCCCATTCGCTTTAATTTTCCTGTCTTTTGATACTTCAGACAGATAGTGCTCAAATATGGAATCCCAATCTATGCTTCCTTTGCCATACCACAACGAACAGAGATGGATGTTATCGAAGGAAAAACGCAATTTTGGTGGCAAGTCAGCCAGAGCTACCCAAACAGGATAGGCTGAGCAATCACTAGACTCTTGCACCATAACTCTATCTGTATTGAGGATAAATTTCACATTTAACGCATTTCCATGAAAAACGGCTGTGAGCTTTAGATCTGTTTTCGTATCAAGATTAGCATAATCTAAAATTTCTGTTATGTATTTTTCAAAATTTTCTTGAAGTTTATCAGCAAAACTCAAGACAATTACTTCTCCCGTGCCGTTAGTTTCTGTCACTGCAATGTATTGCTCCGTTAATTTGTTGGTTTCATTTTTAATGTAATTTGGGGCTGGTAAAATGTCTTGCAGGTGAACAATTTTATGCCATGTCAGGAGGTCAAATAAGGCTTTGTCAGGCCAACAATGTCGCGCAGCAATTCCATACAATCCCATTGATGCGTTCTGAGCAGTAACATTCGTGTTACAACTCAAGGGGTCTTGCGAGAACACAAACTGGTCTTCCTCGGCTTCCTCGGTTTCAGACTCTTTGCTTGAGTCTTCGTCGGACTCCGATTTAGAAACTGATGATGCATCTTCACAGGATGCATCTTCACAAGGAGCATCTTCAAGCTCATTTTCATTGCTATCTGGAGTTGCATGATCTGTGGTATTCATTTCAGTTTCATCAAGCACACTTTCCAACTCCGAGGACTGGCTGGAATCTACCTGATGGATAAATGTCCGTATTTGTCGACTCGCTGTATCTACCAATCGTCTTTTCACATTCCTTTTTCTCTGAGTTACAATTCCTCTTTTTCTCTCCACTTCCGACAGGTAAGGGGTTCAAACACTTGATTGACTTGCTGAATATTGTGTCTGGAAACTTTCGTTTTGAGTTGAACTTCGAAACAAATCAATTGGGGTAGCCAGTCACTCTGTGCATTTTGGAAAAGGGCTTGCAACTGGGGGCGTAAAAGACTCCAGAGGATTTCCCGGGGACACAATATGCTTATCTTTATGTGGACATCTACACTTCAGTCGACCGTCTTTGAAAAAGTTTGCACCATAACTTACAGTGATTTCTTCAAAGGGCTGCATCGAGCTAATTATTTTAAGAAAAACGCATTTGTTATGCTGAAGCAATGGGCTGGTGTAACCGAGCAAGAATTGAGTATTAGGTGAGCATGAGTGATTGGCGAAACGAATTGGGCCTAGCAAGACCTACTCATCGGTATCCAACTCACCACGCATAACCGAGAGATCCAACATTTCAATTTGAAGCTCGCAGGGGACGTTTTTCACCAGACCCACAGGAAAAGCTCTAAGGGGTTCGATCGATGGCTTGAGAACTCTCCCTGGGTGATTAAATAACCCGAAGCCACCAAAATTCTCTGGTAGGATCTTGAAAACGGCTGCAACAGACTGCTGATAAAGTTCCTTCAAATTACCATAGGTTTTCGCAAGATTTTTGTCATACTGAAGACTCTTTTCAAACTCATCGAAACTATTCAACGACAGCTTTGACTCGGGAGATACATTGAAGTTTATAAGCAGCTGACGAACAACTTGACCATCCGCAATCACTAACTCTTCGCAACTTATCATCACACTGGAAAAGCTTGGACAAGTTTTGGAAACAAGTTGCTTTAAAAAAACTTAAGCTCAAAATTGATTCAGGTAAAAAACTTCTGATTAATCGAACATTGCCTCACATAGAGTCCCTCACCAAGTCTAATTTATTTTTGTCAGCGTAAAATGCTTTAGGAAAGGTGAAGACGAGCTAAAAGAACTTGGAAAAAAATGAACTGCAAGGGTAAATTTCTAAGTCTGCAATTATGCAATGAAACAAAGTTCGCAAATCTCAAAATCAATTTTAAAATTACTGCTTTAGCTAAAATTTAACGTATAAAGTTGTATAAAAAAACGTAAATAAACACTGAGACCGAGCGAGAATTAATCAGTTTATCTTATCGAAACATTACTGAATGAAGTCCAAGGCTAAACTTATAAGTTAAATCTGCAATTTCTGTTTATCTTCTGCAATTAATCAATGAATGAAAATCAAAACGAAATGTTTAGTTGTTTGCGCTGGCATTCTTTTTACGACAGTCTTTGCCGTACTGATTCGCAGCCTTCCTTGCTTCTTCCCACGCTAGCCTTCAGGTGTCAGGATACTTCTGCCTCACCACTTCCGAGCAAAAAAAATTGCTGAATGAATTTTATTAATCATGCTTTTTCAAAACTTTTCAGATTGTTACGTGACTTTTTTTTCAATTTCAAAAATTAGCGGCTTATAATGAACTTTAAGGGGAAATCCTAAAAAAAAGAGGAAAAAAGTTGTCTACAAGATCTAATTAATTACAAAAATTCTTACTCTGAAATTTTTCAAGAAGGTTTTTTGGAGCTTCTGTTCGGCCGTCAGCTTCTTTTCGTCTGGGTGCAAAGATGAAGTTACCACGATCACTTTCTGCAAAAAACTTATCGAACAGTGCTCTGGCGAGTTTCCCAACATCGGTTTCCTCTTAAATGGACATTAAATCTTCGTCCTCATGCAGAACTACTTCAGTACCTCTGGCTCGCGAAGGATGTTCGTCTACACTCCGGAAGCCGTGGACGTCCAACAAACGCAATTCTTTCAACTCGATAGTCTGAACAAAAAAGATGTTACCTAGGTTAATGCAAGGTCTATTGTCAAAGCACGAAAAATCTACTAGATAGGGTGAAGTGAAATAAAACATTCCTTTGCAAGGAGTAAACTTGCATAGACCAAACTTACTTTCTGCTCAATTTGGGAGCATAGATTTGTTCGTCTCGTCTCATCTGTCTTTTTCTGTTCTTAGAAGGCATTTCTCAGCTCATTCATTTCTAGAGCATGCTGATCTAGAAATCCTGGGAGAAGCGGACAATCTGGTCTACAGTCATTGTCGTCTTCTGCAATACTGCCTGCACTGTTACCAGGGAGAGCGGCAGATGGGCAGAGTTGAGACAAAGCAACTACTTCTTGTTCCTACAGGCAAAGAGTCATCAGATCGGACTAATCCTTAATTGAACTAGGATAATTAGCCAGTACACCGTGCAAAATTTTAAGTATTTTGTGGCCTAAAATCTTTCAGTTTTTCTCCATGGAAAAAATTACCTGGTCATAAATGTTGCTTTGCATGACAGCGAGTTGCTGACTTGCACTCGACTTCGATTTCTCTGAAGTCTATCCACTGTCTTTTCCGAGACTTAACTCCGCGCTCGTCATTATTGGAGGACGAGAAGAACTCAGGAAGTCAACATCAACCATTGGAGCTTTCGATGTTGTGAGCATTTTCTTTCTCAAGTCCGATGGCCGTTTTCCTTCTACAATCTCCGCCTTGTAATGTGCCATCTACTGTTCTACTTTCTTCGCAAGGACCTTTTGTGAGCAAGCGAAAGGGGTACCCGCCTTTATCTTCAGATCGTAGCACTCTCCCACAATCACGCTTAGCTTTTGCGATGCCTTGAGTTTTGAGAGCCACTTTGTACTACTTAAACTCAAAAGCATGAGTTCTTTGTCAACAAACAACCACGCCATTTTACTCGACACGAGGTGAGCCTTGACCGCGTTTTCCCTTTCAGCTTCAGAATCCGTATTGAAGCTTTCTTCGCTTGATCATGATGAGATCTTCTCATTTTCAGCAATCTGAAAAAACTCAGCTAAATTACGAGACTGAAAATAATTTTCTTGAAATAATAACAAGCTCTAACAATTCTGCCTAATGATTTTTCTCGAAAGCTCTTCCAAAGAACTGAGAAAAAAATTTCACTCAAAACGGGGCACCTTTTCATGAAACCTAAGTACTGAAAATCTAGACTTAATTAATCATTGTAATTTTAATAAAAGGAAACAAATTGGATAAAGAGCACCTTGTAACGAAAACTGAGTTAAACAAATCTTGAAAAAAAAACAAATCATTCTCAGAAAACAACTGTCACTGCAAAAAGCACCTTTCAAAGGAAATTCAGTATTCTAAATCTAAAATCTTTTAAACAGATCTTCCAAACATGCTCGTTACTCATTCATCGCAGTTGCAGAACCTTCATGTTCATCACTATTTTCCTCATCCTGACTCTCCCTGTTGGTTTCTTCAGTATTTGGTAATACTTTGTCAGACGCGCCTTGATTTTTCCTCAACTTTTTTTGTTCTGTTGATCGCACCAAAATGGATCGCTCTTCCTCTTTTTATGCCTCAGCGAGTTCTTGCTCGATCGGTTTGCTGACGTCCGAGCTTCTGAGTATGCGTCTGGCCAAATACGAGGGGGAAAGTTTTGCTTCACCAGGCCTTAAAAAATTTCATGTGAGATTTGTAATGCATAAAAACTACATATTCAAAGCAAAAAACTGTTTATCTTAACAGTTCATCGTTCCCTCAATTTTTTCAAAAAGGTCCGCCCCTTTATTATCTCTTTAAAGTCAAGATTTTAAGACAAACTCAACCTTTGAAAATTTTTGTTCTCTTTGGCGAGGCAGGTTTTCTCACTTCACTGTCTCGCGTGAGTGAAATGTTTTCTCTCTGCAGGCCATTTTTACCCCACAGTGCCACTCGCAAGATTTTACCATACTGCTCAGGTCTGTCAGCCTTTGGTAAATTTTTCAGATCAATGTCGTTGTAAAAGGTTTTTTGTCTGATCATTCCTTGCGTCATCCCGAACCTTTTCTCTGTGCACGTCTATCTAAAAAAATTGACAACCTCAACTATTTTCAATCAAATAAACTACTCTAACGATAGGTCTTGAGATTTGATGGCTACAATCTATAATGAATTTTCCTAAATCGAGTTTATAACAAGATTATTTTAAAGATTCGAAAATACTCACAATCGCTTTCAAACTCTGCAGCTGTTGCTCCAACTTCTTGTTGCAATCATTGACAACCTTCTGGTTACTCTGTATCAAATCAGAGATCAATTGTTTGTCCTCCTTCAGAATTTCTTCAATTTTGGCATGGTTACTGCATTTCTAAACAACCAATTCATGCATTGACTGCTTCTATTGAAATTACACTGTAAGTTTAAAAAAACTATGGACAAAAGTTTTGCAAGCTCTCAGAGCTAAAATGCATTTAATCAATTAAAATTTCCCCGACTTTAATACTCTCAGCAACCCATCATACCTAATCTGACTACTCTAAACCAGTAGAAAAATTATTCTAACCAAATTCTCCTGCGTTTGAGACACCTTGTTTGGAGTCGGAGTTCCAGTTGCATTGTGTTTCCACCTCGCACCCCTCTTTGGCGTTGCAACCACGTCTATCTCACACTGGTCGGAAAATGACGGATAGAGCTCTCTCAACAACTCGTATTCAACCGCCATTGTAGCTGGTGTTCCATGCTTCAAAAGGACCCTTTCTGTGGCCACATTATCAATCTTCAGTGTTACTTTTTGACCTATTTCCAACTGCATTCGCTGGCTCACTTGAAATTCCTTCGGCCGTCGGGTGTCAAATCATGATAATTTCAAGAACTGGCACGCTTCAGTAAGAAAAACAAATTCAGTTTTGAAAGGCATCTTGTACCTGAAAATAAGAGAATTATTGAGAACCTTTTAAACTACTACAGCTGAATTAATATCAAGACTAGAGGGCCAGATAAGAACACATATAGCATTGCCGAAACTTTTTGAATTTGAAAGTATGAATCAATTTGGACAACTCTAAGACCTAATCAAAAAGATCTATTTTTTTATTTACTTATTTGAAATAATCGCAAATTTCCGTATGAAAAACTAACCTTTTTCCTAGGCAAGCTATACCAAAAACTCTTTTTGCTTTACATTCTCATTACACTGCTGATACTCCATATCAAATTTGGTTCACTTTGAACAATTCTATGACCTAATGAAGAAGACCTATTTTTTTAAAATTTATTTAAAATTAATTATTCGAATTAATCGAAATTTCCGTATGAACTACTTAATTTTTCCTAGGCAAGCTACTCCAAAAAATCTTTTTGTTTTAGACTCTAGGTACACATGGGATACTACATACCGAGTTTGGATTGATTCGAACAACTTTTTGACCCAATGAAAAAGACCTGTTTTTAAAATTCGTTATTTGCGAAATTCGCAAATTTCCGTATGAAAAACTAACTTTTTTCCTAGGCAAGCTATACCAAAAAGTCTTTTTGTTTGGAGTCGGAGTTCCAGTTGCATTGTAATTCCAACTCGCACCCCTTTTTGGCGTTGCAACCACGTCTCTCTCACACTGGTCGGAAAATGACGGATAGAGCTCTCTCAACCACTGGTATTCAACCTCCATTGTAGCTGGTATTCCATGCTTCAAAAGGACCCATTCTGTGTCCACATTATCAATCTTCAGTGTTACTTTTTGATCTATTCCCAACTACATTCGCTGGCTCACTTGAAATTCCTTCGGCCATCGGGTGTCAAATCATGATAATTTCAAGAACTGGCACGCTTCAGAAAGAAAAACAAATTCAAATTTGAAAGGCACCTTGTACCTGAAAATAAGAGAATTATTGAGAACCTTTTAAACTACTACAGCCGAATAGATATCAAGACTAGAGGGCCAGATAAGAACACATATAGCATTGCCGAAACTTTTTGAATTTGAAAGTATGTATCAATTTGGACAACTCTAAGACCTAATCAAAAAGATCTATTTTTTAATTTACTTATTTGAAATAATCACAAATTTCCGCATGAAAAACTAACCTTTTTCCTTGGCAAGCTATACCAAAAACTCTTTTTGCTTTACACTCTCATTACACTGCTGATACTCCATATCAAATTGGGTTCACTTTGAACAATTCTATGACCTAATCAAAAAGACCTATTTTTTTAAAAATTATTTAAAATTTATTATTCGAATTAATCGAAATTTCCGTATGAACTACTTAATTTTTCCTAGGCAAGCTACTCCAAAAATTCTTTTTGTTTTAGACTCTAGGTACACATGGGATACTACATACCGAGTTTGGATTGATTTGAACAACTTTTTGACCCAATGAAAAAGACCTATTTTTAAAATTCGTTATTTGCGAAATTCGCAAATTTCCGTATGAAAAACTAACTTTTTTCCTAGGCAAGCTATACCAAAAAATCTTTTTGTTTGGAGTCGGAGTTCCAGTTGCATTGTAATTCCAACTCGCACCCCTTTTTGGCGTTGCAACCACGTGTCTCTCACACTGGTCGGAAAATGACGGATAGAGCTCTCTCAACGACTGGTAATCAACCGCCATTGTAGCTGGTATTCCATGCTTCAAAAGGACCCATTCTGTGTCCTCATTATCAATCTTCAGTGTTACTTTTTGATCTATTCCCAACTGCATTCGCTGGCTCACTTGAAATTCCTTCGGCCATCGGGTGTCAAATCATGATAATTTCAAGAACTGGCACGCTTCAGAAAGAAAAACAAATTCAATTTTGAAAGGCACCTTGTACCTGAAAATAAGAGAATTATTGAGAACCTTTTAAACTACTACAGCCGAATAGATATCAAGACTAGAGGGCCAGATAAGAACACATATAGCATTGCCGAAACTTTTTGAATTTGAAAGTATGTATCAATTTGGACAACTCTAAGACCTAATCAAAAAGATCTATTTTTTAATTTACTTATTTGAAATAATCACAAATTTCCGTATGAAAAACTAACCTTTTTCCTTGGCAAGCTATACCAAAAACACTTTTTGCTTTACACTCTCATTACACTGCTGATACTCCATATCAAATTTGGTTCACTTTGAACAATTCTATGACCTAATCAAAAAGACCTATTTTTTAAAAAATTATTTAAAATTAATTATTCGAATTAATCGAAATTTCCGTATGAACTACTTAATTTTTCCTAGGCAAGCTACTCCGAAAATTCTTTTTGTTTTAGACTCTAGGTACACATGGGATACTACATACCGAGTTTGGATTGATTTCAACAACTTTTTGACCCAATGAAAATGACCTATTTTTAAAATTCGTTATTTGGGAAATTCGCAAATTTCTGTATGAAAAACTAACTTTTTTCCTAGGCAAGCCATACCAAAAAATCTTTTTGTTTGGAGTCGGAGTTCCAGTTGCATTGTAATTCCAAGTCACACCCCTTTTTGGCGTTGCAACCACGTCTCTCTCACACTGGTCGGAAAATGACGGATAGAGCTCTCTCAACGACTGGTATTCAACCTCCATTGTAGCTGGTATTCCATGCTTCAAAAGGACCCATTCTGTGTCCACATTATCAATCTTCAGTGTTACTTTTTGATCTATTCCCAACTGCATTCGCTGGCTCACTTGAAATTCCTTCGGCCATCGGGTGTCAAATCATGATAATTTCAAGAACTGGCACGCTTCAGAAAGAAAAACAAATTCAATTTTGAAAGGCACCTTGTACCTGAAAATAAGAGAATTATTGAGAACCCTTTAAACTACTACAGCCGAATAGATATCAAGACTAGAGGGCCAGATAAGAACACATATAGCATTGCCGAAACTTTTTGAATTTGAAAGTATCTATCAATTTGGACAACTCTAAGACCTAATCAAAAAGATCTATTTTTTAATTTACTTATTTGAAATAATCACAAATTTCCGCATGAAAAACTAACCTTTTTCCTTGGCAAGCTATACCAAAAACACTTTTTGCTTTACACTCTCATTACACTGCTGATACTCCATATCAAATTTGGTTCACTTTGAACAATTCTATGACCTAATCAAAAAGACCTATTTTTTAAAAAATTATTTAAAATTAATTATTCGAATTAATCGAAATTTCCGTATGAACTACTTAATTTTTCCTAGGCAAGCTACTCCGAAAATTCTTTTTGTTTTAGACTCTAGGTACACATGGGATACTACATACCGAGTTTGGATTGATTTCAACAACTTTTTGACCCAATGAAAATGACCTATTTTTAAAATTCGTTATTTGGGAAATTCGCAAATTTCTGTATGAAAAACTAACTTTTTTCCTAGGCAAGCCATACCAAAAAATCTTTTTGTTTGGAGTCGGAGTTCCAGTTGCATTGTAATTCCAAGTCACAGCCCTTTTTGGCGTTGCAACCACGTCTCTCTCACACTGGTCGGAAAATGACGGATAGAGCTCTCTCAACGACTGGTATTCAACCTCCATTGTAGCTGGTATTCCATGCTTCAAAAGGACCCATTCTGTGTCCACATTATCAATCTTCAGTGTTACTTTTTGATCTATTCCCAACTGCATTCGCTGGCTCACTTGAAATTCCTTCGGCCATCGGGTGTCAAATCATGATAATTTCAAGAAATGGCACGCTTCAGAAAGAAAAACAAATTCAATTTTGAAAGGCACCTTGTACCTGGAAATAAGAGAGTTATTGAGAACCTTTTAAACTACTACAGCCGAATAGATATCAAGACTAGAGGGCCAGATAAGAACACATATAGCATTGCCGAAACTTTTTGAATTTGAAAGTATGTATCAATTTGGACAACTCTAAGACCTAATCAAAAAGATCTATTTTTTAATTTACTTATTTGAAATAATCACAAATTTCCGTATGAAAAACTAACCTTTTTCCTTGGCAAGCTATACCAAAAACACTTTTTGCTTTACACTCTCATTACACTGCTGATACTCCATATCAAATTTGGTTCACTTTGAACAATTCTATGACCTAATCAAAAAGACCTATTTTTTGAAAAATTATTTAAAATTAATTATTCGAATTAATCGAAATTTCCGTATGAAGTAATTAATTTTTCCTAGGCAAGCTACTCCGAAAATTCTTTTTGTTTTAGACTCTAGGTACACATGGGATACTACATACCGAGTTTGGATTGATTTCAACAACTTTTTGACCCAATGAAAATGACCTATTTTTAAAATTCGTTATTTGCGAAATTCGCAAATTTCCGTATGAAAAACTAACTTTTTTCCTAGGCAAGCTATACCAAAAAATCTTTTTGTTTGGAGTCGGAGTTCCAGTTGCATTGTGTTTCCAACTCGCACCCCTCTTTGGCGTTGCAACCACGTCTCTCTCACACTGGTCGGAAAAGGACGGATAGAGCTCTCTCAACAACTGGTATTCAACCGCCATTGTAGCTGGTATTCCATGCTTCAAAAGGACCCATTCTGTGTCCACATTATCAATCTTCAGTGTTACTTTTTGATCTATTCCCAACTGCATTCGCTGGCTCACTTGAAATTCCTTCGGCCATCGGGTGTCAAATCATGATAATTTCAAGAACTGGCACGATTCAGAAAGAAAAACAAATTCAATTTTGAAAGGCATCTTGTACCTGAAAATAAGAGAATTATTGAGAACCTTTTAAACTACTACAGCCGAATTGATATCAAGACTAGAGGGCCAGATAAGAACACATATAGCATTGCCGAAACTTTTTGAATTTGAAAGTATGTATCAATTTGGACAACTCTAAGACCTAATCAAAAAGATCTTTTTTTTTAATTTACTTATTTGAAATAATCGCAAATTTCCGTATGAAAAACTAACCTTTTTCGTAGGCAAGCTATACCAAAAACTCTTTTTGCTTTACACTCTCATTACACTGCTGATACTCCATATGAAATTTGGTTAACTTTGAACAATTCTATGACCTAATCAAAAAGACCTAGTTTTTTAAAAATTATTTAAAATTAATTATTCGAATTAATCGAAGTTTCCGCATGAACTACTTAATTTTTCCTAGGCAAGCTACTCCAAAAATTCTTTTTGTTTTAGACTATAGGTACACATGGGATACTACATACCGAGTTTGGATTGATTTGAACAACTTTTTGACCCAATGAAAAAGACCTATTTTTAAAATTCGTTATTTGTGAAATTCGCAAATTTCCGTATGAAAAGCTAATTTTTTTCCTAGGCAAGCTATTCCTAAAATTCTTTTCTGTTTTACATTCTAAGAACACATGGGATACTACATATCAAGTTTGGTTAGAATTGGACAACTCCTTGACCCAATGAAACAGACCTATTTTTAAAAACTCGTTATTTCCGAAATTCGCAAATTTCCGTATGAAAAACTAACTTTTTTCCCAGGCAAGCTATACCAAAAATTTTTTTGTTTTAGACTCAGGGCACACAGGGGATACTACATACCGAGTTTGGATTGATTTGAACAATTTTTTGACCCAATGAAAATGACCTATTTTTCAAATTCGTTATTTGCGAAATTCGCAAATTTCCGTAAGAAAAACTAACTTTTTTCCTAGTCAAGCTATACCAAAAAATCTTTTTGTTTGGAGTCGGAGTTCCAGTTGCATTGTGTTTCCAACTCGCACCCCTCTTTGGCGTTGCAACCACGTCTCTCTCACACTGGTCGGAAAATGACGGATAGAGCTCTCTCAACGACTGGTATTCAACCGCCATTGTAGCTGGTGTTCCATGCTTCAAAAGGACCCATTCTGTGTCCACATTATCAATCTTCAGTGTTACTTTTTGATCTATTTCCAAGTGCATTCGCTGGCTCACTTGAAATTCCTTCGGCCATCGGGTGTCAAATCATGATAGTTTCAAGAACTGGCACGCTTCAGTAGGAAAAACAAATTCCATTTTGAAAGGCATCTTGTACCTGAAAATAAGAGAATTATTGAGAACCTTTTAAACTACGACAGCCGAATTGATATCAAGACAAGAGTGCCAGATAAGAACACATATCGCATTGCCGAAACTTTTTGACTTTGAAAGTATGTATCAATAAACTGAACCTAAACGTAGCAACATAAAAACACAAGTTTCTGCTGGCATGAGACCGATTAACAATTGCCATTCAAACTGAACCTCAGTCTATCAATGTCTATGATCGATTTAAATGCCATTTGGAATGTCTTCATACATATCACTTGAATGAACGGACATCGTCGAATCAAAGCTCACGTCTCCGGTTAGATCAACAACTTCCGAATTAGCTCTCTCTAAAGTTTGTACCCGTTCTTCGAGTTGTCTGATCTTTTCCTTAAGCGCATTTATCTCAAAGAGCAAGCTGCCGAGAGTAACCGTGGAAGTACGAGCATTTGGAACAGAAGAAGAGCGACGCCTTTCATAAACAAGGCCATCTTCATTCAAAACGAGACCTGTTTGTTTCATTTTCAAAGCTGAAAAAATAACCCTATTTTTTCAAAATATAATACGCGAAAAAGCCGAAATTTCTGTGTGAAATATCTACTTTTTGTAGGACAATTAAGATAACCATTCATTTTGCACTACAATATACATACCACTGGTAGTCTGGGATATCAATTTGGTTCGATTTGGACAACTCTAAGACCTAATCAAAAAGACCTATTTTATAAATTACTTATTTGAAATAATCGCAAATTTCCGTATGAAAAACTAACTTTTTTCCTAGGCAAGCTATACCTAAAAATCTTTTTGTTTGGAGTCGGAGTTCCAGTTGCATTGTGTTTCCAACTCGCACCCCTCTTTGGCGTTGCAACCACGTCTCTCTCACACTGGTCGGAAAATGACGGATAGAGCTCTCTCAACGACTCGTATTCAACCGCCATTGTAGCTGGTGTTCCATGCTTCAATAGGACCCATTCTGTGTCCACATTATCAATCTTCAGTGTTACTTTTTGATCTATTCCCAACTGCATTCGCTGGCTCACTTGAAATTCCTTCGGCCATCGGGTGTCAAATCATAATAATTTCAAAAACTGGCACGCTTCAGTAAGAAAAACAAATTCAATTTAGAAAGGCATCTTGTACCTGAAAATAAGAGAATTATTGAGAACATTTAAACTACTACAGCCGAATTGATATCAAGACTAGAGGGCCAGATAAGAACACATATAGCATTGCCAAAACTTTTTGAATTTGGAATTATGTATCAATAAATTGAACCTAAACGTAGCAACATAAAAACACAAGTTTCTGCTAGCATGAGACCGATTATCAATTGCCATTCAAACTAAACCTCAGTCTATCAATGTCTATGATCGATTTAAATGCCATTTGGAATGTCTTCACACATATCACTTGAATGAACGGACATCGTCGAATCTAAGCTCACGTCTCCGGTTAGATCAACAACTTCCGAATTAGCTCTCTCTAAAGTTTGTACCCGTTCTTCGAGTTGTCTGATCTTTTCCTTAAGCGCATTTATCTCAGAGAGCAAGCTGCCGAGAGTAACCGTGGAAGTACGAACATTTGGAACAGAAGAAGAGCGACGCCTTTCATAAACAAGGCCATCTTCATTCAAAACGAGACCTGTTTGTTTCATTTTCAAAGCTGAAAAACTAACCCTATTTTTTAAAATATAATACGCGAAAAAACCGAAATTTCCGTGTGAAATATTACTTTTTTGTATGACAATTAAGATAACCAATCGTTTTGCACTACAATATACATACCACTGGTAGTCTGGGATATCAATTTGGTTCGATTTGGACAACTCTAAGACCTAATCAAAAAGACCTATTTTTTAAATTACTTATTTAAAATAATCGCAAATTTCCGTATGAAAAACTAACTTTTTTCCTAGGCAAGCTATACCAAAAACTCTTCTTGCTTTACACTCTCATTACACTGGTGATACTCCATATCAAGTTTGGTTCACTTTGAACAATTCTATGACCTAATCAAAAAGACCTATTTTTTTAAAAAGTTATTTAAAATTAATTATTCGAATTAATCGAAAATTCCGTATGAACTTCTTACTTTTTCCTAGGCAAGCTACTCCAAAAATTCTTTTTGTTGCAGACTCTAGGTACACATGGGATACTACATACCGAGTTTGGATTGATTTGAACAACTTTTTGACCCAATGAAAAAGACCTATTTTTAAAACTCATTATTTCTGAAATTCGCAAATTTCCGTATGAAAAACTAACTTTTTTCCCAGGCAAGCTATAATAAAAATTCTTTTCGTGTTAGACTCCAGGTACACAGGGGATACTCTATACCGAGTTTGGTTAGATTTGGACAACTCCTTGACCCAATGAAAAATACCTATTTTTAATATTCGTTATTTGCGAAATTCGCAAATTTCCGTATGAAAAACTAACTTTTTTCCTAGGCAAGCTATACCAAAAAATCTCTTTCTTAGACTCTAGGTACAAATGGGATACTCCATGCCGAGTTTGGATTGATTTGAACAGCTTTTTGACCCAATGAAAACGACCTTTTAAAAAAATTATTTAAAATTAATTATTCGAATTAATCGAAATTTCCGTACAAAAAACTAGCTTTTTTTCTACGCAGGCCATAGCAAAAATTCGTTTCGTTTTAGACTCCATATATACAGGGGATAATCCATACCAAGTTTGGTTAGATTTGGACAACTCCTTGACCCAATGAAAAATACCTATTTTTAAAATTCGTTATTTGCGAAATTCGCAAATTTCCGTATGAAAAACTAACTTTTTTCCCAGGCAAGCTATACCAAAAACTCTTTTAGTTTTGCATTCTAGGAACACATGGGATACTCCATTCCAAGTTTGGTTAGAATTGGACAACTCCCTGACCCAATGAAAAAGACCTATTTTTAAAACTCGTTATCTCCGAAAATCGCAAATTTCCGTACGAAAAATTAACTTTTTTCCCAGGCAAGCTATACCAAAAACTCTTTTAGTTTTGCATTCTAGGAACACATGGGATAATCCATACAAAGTTTGGTTAGATTTGGACAACTCCTTGACCCAATGAAAAAGACCTATTTATAAAATTCGTTATTTGCGAAATTCGAAAATTTCCGTATGAAAAACTAACCTTTTTCCCAGGCAAGCTATACCAAAAACTCTTTTAGTTTTGCATTCTAAGAACACATGGGATAATCCATACCAAGTTTGGTTAGATTTGGACAACTCCTTGACCCAATGAAAAAGACCTATTTGTAAAATTCGTTATTTGCGAAATTCGCAAATTTCCGTATGAAAAACTAACTTTTTCCCAGGCAAGCTATACCAAAAAATCTTTTTGTTTTAGCCTCTAGGTACACAGGGAATACTCCATACCGAGTTCGGTTAGATTTGGACAACTCTTTGACCCAATGAAAAAGACCTATTTATAAAATTCGTTATTTGCGAAATTCGCAAATTTCCGTATGAAAAACTAACCTTTTTTCCAGGCAAGCTATACCAAAAACTCTTTTAGTTTTGCATTCTGGGAACACATGGGATAATCCATACCAAGTTTGGTTAGATTTGGACAACTCCTTGACCCAATGAAAGAGACCTATTTATAAAATTCGTTATTTGCGAAATTCGCAAATTTCCGTATGAAAAACTAACTTTTTCCCAGGCAAGCTATACCAAAAAATCTTTTTGTTTTAGCCTCTAGGTACACAGGGAATACTCCATACCGAGTTCGGTTAGATTTGGACAACTCTTTGACCCAATGAAAAAGACCTATTTATAAAATTCGTTATTTGCGAAATTCGCAAATTTCCGTATGAAAAACTAACCTTTTTTCCAGGCAAGCTATACCAAAAACTCTTTTAGTTTTGCATTCTAGGAACACATGGGATAATCCATACCAAGTTTGGTTAGATTTGGACAACTCCTTGACCCAATGAAAAAGACCTATTTATAAAATTCGTTATTTGCGAAATTCGCAAATTTCCGTATGAAAAACTAACTTTTTCCCAGGCAAGCTATACCAAAAAATCTTTTTGTTTTAGCCTCTAGGTACACAGGGAATACTCCATACCGAGTTCGGTTAGATTTGGACAACTCTTTGACCCAATGAAAAAGACCTATTTATAAAATTCGTTATTTGCGAAATTCGCAAATTTCCGTATGAAAAACTAACCTTTTTTCCAGGCAAGCTATACCAAAAACTCTTTTAGTTTTGCATTCTAGGAACACATGGGATAATCCATACCAAGTTTGGTTAGATTTGGACAACTCCTTGACCCAATGAAAAAGACCTATTTACAAAATTCGTTATTTGCGAAATTCGCAAATTTCCGTATGAAAAACTAACTTTTTCCCAGGCAAGCTATACCAAAAAATCTTTTTGTTTTAGCCTCTAGGTACACAGGGAATACTCCATACCGAGTTCGGTTAGATTTGGACAACTCTTTGACCCAATGAAAAAGACCTATTTATAAAATTCGTTATTTGCGAAATTCGCAAATTTCCGTATGAAAAACTAACCTTTTTTCCAGGCAAGCTATACCAAAAACTCTTTTAGTTTTGCATTCTAGGAACACATGGGATAATCCATACCAAGTTTGGTTAGATTTGGACAACTCCTTGACCCAATGAAAAAGACCTATTTATAAAATTCGTTATTTGCGAAATTCGCAAATTTCCGTATGAAAAACTAACTTTTTCCCAGGCAAGCTATACCAAAAAATCTTTTTGTTTTAGCCTCTAGGTACACAGGGAATACTCCATACCGAGTTCGGTTAGATTTGGACAACTCTTTGACCCAATGAAAAAGACCTATTTATAAAATTCGTTATTTGCGAAATTCGCAAATTTCCGTATGAAAAACTAACCTTTTTTCCAGGCAAGCTATACCAAAAACTCTTTTAGTTTTGCATTCTAGGAACACATGGGATAATCCATACCAAGTTTGGTTAGATTTGGACAACTCCTTGACCCAATGAAAAAGACCTATTTACAAAATTCGTTATTTGCGAAATTCGCAAATTTCCGTATGAAAAACTAACTTTTTCCCAGGCAAGCTATACCAAAAAATCTTTTTGTTTTAGCCTCTAGGTACACAGGGAATACTCCATACCGAGTTTGGTTAGATTTGGACAACTCTTTGACCCAATGAAAAAGACCTATTTTTAAATTTCGTTAATTGCGAAATTTGCAAATTTCCGTATGAAAAACTAACTTTTTTTCCTAGGCAAGCTATACCAAAAAATCTTTTTGTTTTAGACTCTAGGTACAAATGGGATACTCCAAGCCGAGTTTGGGTTGATTTGAACAGCTTTTTGACCCAATGAAAACGACCTATTTTTAAAAATTATTTAAAATTAATTATTCGCATTAATCGAAATTTCCGTAAGAAAAACTAGGTTTTTTCTACGCAAGCTATAGCAAAAATTCTTTTCGTTTTAGACTCTATATATACAGGGGATAATCCATACCAAGTTTGGTTAGATTTGGACAACTCCTTGACCCAATGAAAAAGACCTGTTTTTAAAATTCGTTATTTGCGAAATTCGCAAATTTCCGTATGAAAAATTATATTTTTTCCTAGGCAAGCTATACCAAAAATTCTGTTTGTTTTAGACTATATGTACAAATGGGATACTACAATCCGAGTTCGGATTGATGTGAACAAATTTTTGACCCAATGAAAACGACCTATTTTTAAAAATTAATTAAAATTAATTATTCGAATTAATCGAAATTTCCGTCCGAAGAACTAACTTTTTTTCCCTGCAAGCTATAGCAAAAGTTTCTTTTGTTTTAGACTCTATATATACAGGGGATAATCCATACAGAGTTTGGTTACATTTGGACAACTCCTTGACCCAATGAAAAAGACCTATTTTTAAAACTCGTTATTTCCGAAATTCGCTAATTCCGTATGAAAAATTAACTTTTTTCCCAGGCAAGCTATAAAAAATTTTTTTCGTTTTAGACTCCAGGTACACAGGGGATACTCTACACCGAGTTTGGTTTGATTTGGACAACTCCTTGACCCAATGAAAAAGACCTGTTTTTAAAATTCGTTATTTGCGAAATTCGCAAATTTCCGTATGAAAAATTATATTTTTTCCTAGGCAAGCTATACCAAAAATTCTGTTTGTTTTAGACTCTATGTACAAATGGGATACTACAATCCGAGTTCGGATTGATGTGAACAAATTTTTGACCCAATGAAAACGACCTATTTTTAAAAATTAATTAAAATTAATTATTCGAATTAATCGAAATTTCCGTCCGAAGAACTAACTTTTTTTCCCTGCAAGCTATAGCAAAAGTTTCTTTTGTTTTAGACTCTATATATACAGGGGATAATCCATACCAAGTTTGGTTACATTTGGACAACTCCTTGACCCAATGAAAAAGACCTATTTTTAAAACTCGTTATTTCCAAAATTCGCTAATTCCGTATGAAAAATTAACTTTTTTCCCAGGCAAGCTATAAAAATTTTTTTTCGTTTTAGACTCCAGGTACACAGGGGATACTCTACACCGAGTTTGGTTTGATTTGGACAACTCCTTGACCCAATGAAAAAGACCTATTTTTAAAACTCGTTATTTGCGAAATTCGCAAATTTCCGTATGGAAAACTAACTTTTTTCCCAGGCAAGCTATACCAAAAACTCTTTTAGTTTTGCATTCTAGGAACACATGGGATACTCCATTCCAAGTTTGGTTAGAATTGGACAACTCCCTGACCCAATGAAAAAGAACTATTTTAAAAACTCGTTATTTGCGAAATTCGCAAATTTCCGTATGAAAAACTAACTTTTTTCCCAGGCAAGCTATACCAAAAACTCTTTTAGTTTTGCATTCTAGGAACACATGGGATACTCCATTCCAAGTTTGGTTAGAATTGGACAACTCCCTGACCCAATGAAAAAGACCTATTTTTAAAACTCGTTATCTCCAAAATTCGCAAATTTCCGTACGAAAAACTAACTTTTTTCCCAGGCAAGCTATACCAAAAACTCTTTCAGTTTTGCATTCTAGGAACACATGGGATAATCCATACCAAGTTTGGTTAGATTTGGACAACTCCTTGACCCAATGAAAAAGACCTATTTTTAAAATTCTTTATTTGCGAAATTCGCAAATTTCCGTATGAAAAACTAACTTTTTTTCCCAGGCAAGCTATACCAAAAAATATTTCCGTTTTAGACTCTAGGTACACAGGGAATACTCCATACTGAGTTTGGTTAGATTTGGACAACTCCTTGACCCAATGAAAAAGACCTATTTTTAAAACTCGTTATCTCCAAAATTCGCAAATTTCCGTACGAAAAACTAACTTTTTTCCCAGGCAAGCTATACCAAAAACTCTTTCAGGTTTGCATTCTAGGAACACATGGGATAATCCATACCAAGTTTAGTTAGATTTGGACAACTCCTTGACCCAATGAAAAAGACCTATTTTTAAAATTCTTTATTTGCGAAATTCGCAAATTGCCGTATGAAAAACTATATTTTTCCCAGGCAAGCTATACCAAAAATTCTTTTTGTTTTACATTTTAGGAACACATGGGATACTACATATCAAGTTTGGTTAGAATTGGACAACTCCTTGACCCAATGAAAAAGACCTATTTTTAAAGTTCGTTATTTGAAAAATTCTCAAATTTCCGTATGAAAAACTAACTTTTTTCCCAGGCAAGCTATACCAAAAAATATTTCCGTTTTGGACTCTAGGTACACAGGGAATACTCCATACCGAGTTTGGTTAGATTTGGACAACTCCTTGACCCTATGAAAAAGACCTATTTTTAAAATTCGTTAATTGCGAAATTCGCAAATTTCCGTATGAAGAACTAACTTTTTTCCTAGGCAAGCTATACCAAAAAAATCTTTTTGTTTTAGACTCTAGGTACAAATGGGATACTCCAAGCCGAGTTTGGATTCATTTGAACAGCTTTTTGACCCAATGAAAACGACCTATTTTTAAAAATTATTTAAAATTAATTATTCGCATTAATCGAAATTTCCGTACGAAAAACTAGGTTTTTTCTACGCAAGCTATAGCAAAATTTCCTTTTGGTTTAGACTCTATATATACAGGGGATAATCCATACCAAGTTTGGTTAGATTTGGACAATCCTTGACCCAATGAAAAAGACCTATTTTTAAAATTCGTTATTTGCGAAATTCTCAAATTTCCGTATGAAAAACTAACTTTTTTCCTAGGCAAGCTATACCAAAAAATCATTTTGTTTTAGACTTTAGGTACAAATGGGATACTCCATGCCGAGTTTGGATTGATTTGAACAGCTTTTTGACCCAATGAAAACGACCTATTTTTAAAAAATTATTTAAAATTAATTATTCGAATTAATCGAAATTTCCTTTCGAAAAACTAGCTTTTTTTCCACGCAAGCTATAGCGAATATTCTTTTCGTTTTAGACGCTATATATACAGGGGATAATCCATACCAAGTTTGGTTAGATTTGGACAACACCTTGACCCAATGAAAAAGACCTATTTTTAAAATTCGTTATTTGCGAAATTCGCAAATTTCCGTATGAACAAATTTTATTTTTTCCCAGGCAAGCTATACCAAAAATTCTTTTTGTTTTACATTTTAATAACACTTGGGATGCTACATATCAAGTTTGGTTAGAATTGGACAGCTCCTTGACCCAATGAAAAAGACCTATTTTTAAAATTCGTTATTTGCGAAATTCGCAAATTTCCGTATGAAAAACTAACTTTTTTCCCAGGCAAGCTATACCAAAAACTTTTTTAGTTTTGCATTCTAGGAACACATGGGATACTCCATTCCAAGTTTGGTTATAATTGGACAACTCCCTGAGCCAATGAAAAAGAACTATTTTTAAAACTCGTTATCTCCGAAATTCGCAAATTTCCGTATGAAAAACTAACTTTTTTCCCAGGCAAGCTATACCAAAAAATCTTTCCGTTTTAGACTCTAGGTACACAGGGAATACTCCATACCGAGTTTGGTTAGATTTGGACAACTCCTTGACCCAATGGAAAAAGACCTATTTTTAAAATTCGTTAATTGCGAAATTCGCAAATTTCCGTATGAAGAACTAACTTTTTTCCTAGGCAAGCTATACCAAAAAATCTTTTTGTTTTAGACTCTAGGTACAAATGGGATACTCCAAGCCGAGTTTGGATTGATTTGAACAGCTTTTTGACCCAATGAAAACGACCTACTTTTAAAAATTATTTAAAATTAATTATTCGCATTAATCGAAATTTCCGTACGAAAAACTAGGTTTTTTCTACGCAAGCTATAGCAAAAATTCCTTTTGGTTTAGACTCTATATATACAGGGGATAATCCATACCAAGTTTGGTTAGATTTGGACAATCCTTGACCCAATGAAAAAGACCTATTTTTAAAATTCGTTATTTGCGAAATTCGCAAATTTGCGTATGAAAAACTTACTTTTTTCCCATGCACACTATACCAAAAAATTTTTCCGTTTTAGACTCTAGGTACACAGGGAATACTCCATACCGAGTTTGGTTAGATTTGGACAACTCCTTGACCCAATGAAAAAGACCTATTTATAAAATTCGTTAATTGCGAAATTCGCAAATTTCCGTATGAAGAACTAACTTTTTTCCTAGGCAAGCTATACCAAAAATCTTTTTGGTTTAGACTATAGGTACACATGGAATACTACATACCGAGTTTGGATTGATTTGAACAACTTTTTGACCCAATGAAAAAGACCTATTTTTAAAATTCGTTATTTGCGAAATTCGCAAATTTGCGTATGAAAAACTAACTTTTTTCCCAGGCAAGCTATACCAAAAAATCTTTCCGTTTTAGACTCTATATATGCAGGGGATAATCCATACCAAGTTTGGTTAGATTTGGACAATCCTTGACCCAATGAAAAAGACCTATTTTTAAAATTCGTTATTTGCGAAATTCTCAAATTTCCGTATGAAAAACTAACTTTTTTCCTAGGCAAGCTATACCAAAAAATCATTTTGTTTTAGACTCTAGGTACAAATGGGATACTCCATGCCGAGTTTGGATTGATTTGAACAGCTTTTTGATCCAATGAAAACGACCTATTTTTAAAAATTATTTAAAATTAATTATTCGAATTAATCGAAATTTCCTTTCGAAAAACTAGCTTTTTTTCTACGCAAGCTATAGCGAATATTCTTTTCGTTTCAGACTTTATAAATACATGGGATACTCCATTCCAAGTTTGGTTATAATTGGACAACTCCCTGAGCCAATGAAAAAGAACTATTTTTAAAACTCGTTATCTCCGAAATTCGCAAATTTCCGTATGAAAAACTAACTTTTTTCCCAGGCAAGCTATACCAAAAAATCTTTCCGTTTTAGACTCTAGGTACACAGGGAATACTCCATACCGAGTTTGGTTAGATTTGGACAACTCCTTGACCCAATGGAAAAAGACCTATTTTTAAAATTCGTTAATTGCGAAATTCGCAAATTTCCGTATGAAGAACTAACTTTTTTCCTAGGCAAGCTATACCAAAAAATCTTTTTGTTTTAGACTCTAGGTACAAATGGGATACTCCAAGCCGAGTTTGGATTGATTTGAACAGCTTTTTGACCCAATGAAAACGACCTACTTTTAAAAATTATTTAAAATTAATTATTCGCATTAATCGAAATTTCCGTACGAAAAACTAGGTTTTTTCTACGCAAGCTATAGCAAAAATTCCTTTTGGTTTAGACTCTATATATACAGGGGATAATCCATACCAAGTTTGGTTAGATTTGGACAATCCTTGACCCAATGAAAAAGACCTATTTTTAAAATTCGTTATTTGCGAAATTCGCAAATTTGCGTATGAAAAACTTACTTTTTTCCCATGCACACTATACCAAAAAATTTTTCCGTTTTAGACTCTAGGTACACAGGGAATACTCCATACCGAGTTTGGTTAGATTTGGACAACTCCTTGACCCAATGAAAAAGACCTATTTATAAAATTCGTTAATTGCGAAATTCGCAAATTTCCGTATGAAGAACTAACTTTTTTCCTAGGCAAGCTATACCAAAAATCTTTTTGGTTTAGACTATAGGTACACATGGAATACTACATACCGAGTTTGGATTGATTTGAACAACTTTTTGACCCAATGAAAAAGACCTATTTTTAAAATTCGTTATTTGCGAAATTCGCAAATTTGCGTATGAAAAACTAACTTTTTTCCCAGGCAAGCTATACCAAAAAATCTTTCCGTTTTAGACTCTATATATGCAGGGGATAATCCATACCAAGTTTGGTTAGATTTGGACAATCCTTGACCCAATGAAAAAGACCTATTTTTAAAATTCGTTATTTGCGAAATTCTCAAATTTCCGTATGAAAAACTAACTTTTTTCCTAGGCAAGCTATACCAAAAAATCATTTTGTTTTAGACTCTAGGTACAAATGGGATACTCCATGCCGAGTTTGGATTGATTTGAACAGCTTTTTGATCCAATGAAAACGACCTATTTTTAAAAATTATTTAAAATTAATTATTCGAATTAATCGAAATTTCCTTTCGAAAAACTAGCTTTTTTTCTACGCAAGCTATAGCGAATATTCTTTTCGTTTCAGACTTTATAAATACAGGGGATAATCCATACCAAGTTTGGTTAGATTTGGACAACTCCTTGACCCAATGAAAAAGACTTATTTTTAAAATTCATTATTTGCGAAATTCGCAAATTTCCGTATGAAAAACTAACTTTTTTCCTAGGCAAGCTATACCAAAAAATCTTTTTGTTTGGAGTCGGAGTTCCAGTTGCATTGTGTTTCCAACTCGCACCCCTCTTTGGCGTTGCAACCACGTCTCTCTCACACTGGTCGGAAAATGACGGATAGAGCACTCTCAACAACTGGTATTCAACCGCCATTGTAGCTGGTATTCCACGCTTCAAAAGGACCCATTCTGTGTCCACATTATCAATCTTCAGTGTTACTTTTTGATCTATTCCCAACTGCATTCGCTGGCTCACTTGAAATTCCTTCGGCCATCGGGTGTCAAATCATGATAATTTCAAGAAATGGCACGCTTCAGAAAGAAAAACAAATTCAATTTTGAAAGGCACCTTGTACCTGGAAATAAGAGAATTATTGAGAACCTTTTAAACTACTACAGCCGAATAGATATCAAGACTAGAGGGCCAGATAAGAACACATATAGCATTGCCGAAACTTTTTGAATTTGAAAGTATGTATCAATTTGGACAACTCTAAGACCTAATCAAAAAGATCTATTTTTTAATTTACTTATTTGAAATAATCACAAATTTCCGTATGAAAAACTAACCTTTTTCCTTGGCAAGCTATTCCAAAAACACTTTTTGCTTCACACTCTCATTACACTGCTGATACTCCATATCAAATTTGGTTCACTTTGAACAATTCTATGACCTAATCAAAAAGACCTATTTTTTAAAAAATTATATAAAATTAATTATTCGAATTAATCGAAATTTCCGTATGAACTAATTAATTTTTCCTAGGCAAGCTACTCCGAAAATTCTTTTTGTTTTAGACTCTAGGTACACATGGGATACTACATACCGAGTTTGGATTGATTTCAACAACTTTTTGACCCAATGAAAATGACCTATTTTTAAAATTCGTTATTTGCGAAATTCGCAAATTTCCGTATGAAAAACTAACTTTTTTCTAGGCAAGCTAAACCTAAAATTCTTTTTGTTTTAGACTATAGGTACACATGGGATACTACATACCGAGTTTGGATTGATTTGAACAACTTTTTGACCCAATGAAAAAGACCTATTTTTAAAATTCGTTATTTGCGAAATTCGCAAATTTGCGTATGAAAAACTAACATTTTCCCAGGCAAGCTATACCAAAAAATCTTTCCGTTTTAGACTCTATATATGCAGGGGATAATCCATACCAAGTTTGGTTAGATTTGGACAATCCTTGACCCAATGAAAAAGACCTATTTTTAAAATTCGTTATTTGCGAAATTCTCAAATTTCCGTATGAAAAATTAACTTTTTTCCTAGGCAAGCTATACCAAAAAATCATTTTGTTTTAGACTCTAGGTACAAATGGGATACTCCATGCCGAGTTTGGATTGATTTGAACAGCTTTTTGATCCAATGAAAACGACCTATTTTTAAAAATTATTTAAAATTAATTAAACGAATTAATCGAAATTTCCTTTCGAAAAACTAGCTTTTTTTCTACGCTAGCTATAGCGAATATTCTTTTCGTTTCAGACTCTATAAATACAAGGGATAATCCATACCAAGTTTGGTTAGATTTGGACAACTCCTTGACCCAATGAAAAAGACCTATTTTTAAAATTCATTACTTGCGAAATTCGCAAATTTCCGTATGAAAAACTAACTTTTTTCCTAGGCAAGCTATACCAAAAAATCTTTTTGTTTGGAGTCGGAGTTCCAGTTGCATTGTGTTTCCAACTCGCACCCCTCTTTGGCGTTGCAACCACGTCTCTCTCACACTGGTCGGAAAATGACGGATAGAGCACTCTCAACAACTGGTATTCAACCGCCATTGTAGCTGGTATTCCATGCTTCAAAAGGACCCATTCTGTGTCCACATTATCAATCTTCAGTGTTACTTTTTGATCTATTCCCAACTGCATTCGCTGGCTCACTTGAAATTCCTTCGGCCATCGGGTGTCAAATCATGATAATTTCAAGAAATGGCACGCTTCAGAAAGAAAAACAAATTCAATTTTGAAAGGCACCTTGTACCTGGAAATAAGAGAATTATTGAGAACCTTTTAAACTACTGCAGCCGAATAGATATCAAGACTAGAGGGCCAGATAAGAACACATGTAGCATTGCCGAAACTTTTTGAATTTGAAAGTATGTATCAATTTGGACAACTCTAAGACCCAATCAAAAAGATCTATTTTTTATTTTACTTATTTGAAATAATCACAAATTTCCGTATGAAAAACTAACCTTTTTCCTTGGCAAGCTATACCAAAAACACTTTTTGCTTTACACTCTCATTACACTGCTGATACTCCATATCAAATTTGGTTCACTTTGAACAATTCTATGACCTAATCAAAAAGACCTATTTTTTTAAAAATTATTTAAAATTAATTATTCGAATTAATCGAAATTTCCGTATGAACTAATTAATTTTTCCTAGGCAAGCTACTCCGAAAATTCTTTTTGTTTTAGACTCTAGGTACACATGGGATTCTACATACCGAGTTTGGATTGATTTCAACAACTTTTTGACCCAATGAAAATGACCTATTTTTAAAATTCGTTATTTGCGAAATTCGCAAATTTCCGTATGAAAAACTAACTTTTTTCTAGGCAAGCTATACCTAAAATTCTTTTTGTTTTAGACTTTAGGTACACATGGGATACTACCTACCGAGTTTGGATTGATTTGAACAACTTTTTGACCCAATGAAAAAGACCTATTTTTAAAATTCGTTATTTGCGAAATTCGCAAATTTGCGTATGAAAAACTAACTTTTTTCCCAGGCAAGCTATACCAAAAATTCTTTCCGTTTTAGACTCTATTTATGCAGGGGATAATCCATACCAAGTTTGGTTAGATTTGGACAATCCTTGACCCAATGAAAAAGACCTATTTTTAAAATTCGTTATTTGCGAAATTCTCAAATTTCCGTATGAAAAACTAACTTTTTTCCTAGGCAAGCTATACCAAAAAATCATTTTGTTTTAGACTCTAGGTACAAATGGGATACTCCATGCCGAGTTTGGATTGATTTGAACAGCTTTTTGATCCAATGAAAACGACCTATTTTTAAAAATTATTTAAAATTAATTATTCGAATTAATCGAAATTTCCTTTCGAAAAACTAGCTTTTTCTCTACGCAAGCTATAGCGAATATTCCTTTCGTTTCAGACTCTATAAATACAGGGGATAATCCATACCAAGTTTGGTTAGATTTGGACAACTCCTTGACCCAATGAAAAAGACCTATTTTTAAAATTCATTATTTGCGAAATTCGCAAATTTCCGTATGAAAAACTAACTTTTTTCCTAGGCAAGCTATACCAAAAAATCTTTTTGTTTGGAGTCGGAGTTCCAGTTGCATTGTGTTTCCAACTCGCACCCCTCTTTGGCGTTGCAACCACGTCTCTCTCACACTGGTCGGAAAATGACGGATAGAGCACTCTCAACAACTGGTATTCAACCGCCATTGTAGCTGGTATTCCATGCTTCAAAAGGACCCATTCTGTGTCCACATTATCAATCTTCAGTGTTACTTTCTGATCTATTCCCAACTGCATTCGCTGGCTCACTTGAAATTCCTTCGGCCATCGAGTGTCAAATCATGATAATTTCAAGAAATGGCACGCTTCAGAAAGAAAAACAAATTCAATTTTGAAAGGCACCTTGTACCTGGAAATAAGAGAATTATTGAGAACCTTTTAAACTACTACAGCCGAATAGATATCAAGACTAGAGGGCCAGATAAGAACACATATAGCATTGCCGAAACTTTTTGAATTTGAAAGTATGTATCAATTTGGACAACTCTAAGACGTAATCAAAAAGATCTATTTTTTAATTTACTTATTTGAAATAATCACAAATTTCCGTATGAAAAACTAACCTTTTTCCTTGGCAAGCTATACCAAAAACACTTTTTGCTTTACACTCTCATTACATTGCTGATACTCCATATCAAATTTGGTTCACTTTGAACAATTCTATGACCTAATCAAAAAGACCTATTTTTTAAAAAATTATTTAAAATTAATTATTCGAATTAATCGAAATTTCCGTATGAACTAATTAATTTTTCCTAGGCAAGCTACTCCGAAAATTCTTTTTGTTTTAGACTCTAGGTACACATGGGATACTACATACCGAGTTTGGATTGATTTCAACAACTTTTTGACCCAATGAAAATGACCTATTTTTAAAATTCGTTATTTGCGAAATTCGCAAATTTCCGTATGAAAAACTAACTTTTTTCTAGGCAAGCTATACCTAAAATTCTTTTTGTTTTAGACTATAGGTACACATGGGATACTATATACCGAGTTTGGATTGATTTGAACAACTTTTTGACCCAATGAAAAAGACCTATTTTTAAAATTTGTTATTTGCGAAATTCGCAAATTTGCGTATGGAAAACTAACTTTTTTCCCAGGCAAGCTATACCAAAAAATCTTTCCATTTTAGACTTTATATATGCAGGGGATAATCCATACCAAGTTTGGTTAGATTTGGACAACTCCTTGACCCAATGAAAAAGACCTATTTTTAAAATTCATTATTTGCGAAAATCGCAAATTTCCGTATGAAAAACTATATTTTTCCCAGGCAAGCTATACCAAAAATTCTTTTTGTTTTACATTTTAGGAACACATGGGATACTACATATCAAGTTTGGTTAGAATTGGACAACTCCTTGACCCAATGAAACAGACCTATTTTTAAAAACTCGTTATTTCCGAAATTCGCAAATTTCCGTATGAAAAACTAACTTTTTTCCCAGGCAAGCTATAATAAAAATTCTTTTCGTGTTAGACTCCAGGTACACAGGGGATACTCTATACCGAGTTTGGTTAGATTTGGACAACTCCTTGACCCAATGAAAAAGACCAATTTTTAAAATTCGTTATTTGCGAAATTCGCAAATTTCCGTATGAAAAACTAACTTTTTTCTAGGCAAGCTATACCTAAAATTCTTTGTTTCAGACTCTATATACACTGGTGATATTCCATACCAAGTTTGGGTCGATTTCAACAACTCCTTGACCCGATAAAAAATACTATACTTCAAAGTTAAATAATTGAATTAATAGCAAACTTCCGTATGAAAAACTAACTTTTTTCCCTAGGCAAGCTATACATAAAATTTTTTGCATTACATTTTAGGTACACGTGGGATACTACATACTGAGTTTGGTTCGATTTGGACAACTCCTTGACCCGATGAAAAATACTATATTTCAAAATTAAATATTTGAATTAATCGCAAATATCCGTATGAAAAACTAACTTTTTTCCTAGGCAAGCTATACCGGAAAATTTTTTGTTTTAGACTCTTTATACACTGATAATACTCCAATCCAAGTTTGGATTGATTTGGACAACTCCTTGACCCGATGAAAAATACCCTATTTGAAAATAAATATTTGAATTAATAGCAAATTTCCGTATGAAAAACTAAATTTTTTCCTAGGCAAGCTATACCAAAAATTCTTTTTGTTTTAGACTCCATATATACAGGGGATAATCCATATCGAGTTTGGTTAGATTTGCACAACTCCTTGACCCAATGAAAAAGACCTTTTTATATAATTCGTTATTTGCGAAATTCGCAAATTTGCGTATGAAAGACTAACTTTTTTCTAGGCAAGCAATACCTAAAAGTCTTTTTGTTTTAGACTCTATATACTTTGGTGATATTCCATACTAAGTTTGGTTTGATTTCGACAACTCCTTGACCCGATGAGAAATACTATACTTCAAAGTTAAATAATTGAATCAATAGCAAACTTCCGTATGAAAAACTAACTTTTTTCCCTAGGCAAGCTATAGATAAAAATTTTTTGCATTATACTTTAGGTACACGTGGGATACTACATACCGAGTTTGGTTTGATTTGGACAACTCCTTGACCCGATGAAAAAGACCTTTTTATATAATTCGTTATTTGCGAAATTCGCAAATTTGCGTATGAAAAACTAACTTTTTTCTAGGCAAGCTATACCTGAAATTCTTTTTGTTTCAGACTCTATATACACTGGTGATGTTCCATACCGAGTTTGGTTCGATTTCGACAACTCCATGACCCGATGAAAAATACTATACTTCAAAGTTAAATAATTGAATTAGTAGCAAACTTCCGTATGAAAAACTAAGTTTTTTCCCTAGGCAGGCTATATATAAAATTTCTTTGGCATTACACTTTAGGTACACGTGGGATACTACATACCGAGTTTGGTTCGATTTGGACAACTCCTTGACCCGATGAAAAATACTATATTTCAAAATTAAATATTTGAATTAATCGCAAATTTCCGTATGAAAAACTAACTTTTTTCCTAGGCAAGCTATACAGAAAATTTTTTTTGTTTTAGACTCTTTATACACTGATAATACTCCATACCAAGTTTGGATTGATTTGGACAACTCCTTGACCCGATGAAAAATACTATATTTGAAAATTAAATATTTGAATTAATAGCAAATTTCCGTATGAAAAACTAACTTTTTTCCTAGGCCAGCTATACCAAAAATTCTTTTTGTTTTAGACTCTATATATACAGGGGATAATCCATATCGAGTTTGGTTAGATTTGCACAACTCCTTAAGCCAATGAAAAAGACCTTTTTATATATTTCCTAATTTGCGAAGTTCGCAAATTTGCGTATGAAAGACTAACTTTTTTCTAGGCAAGCTATACCTAAAAGTCTTTTTGTTTTAGACTCTATATACTTTGGTGATACTCCATACCAATTTTGGTTCGATTTGGACAACTCCTTGACCCGATGAAAAACACTATATTTCAAAGTTAAATAATTGAATTAATAGCAAATTTCCGTATGAAAAACTTACTTTTTCCTAGGCAAGCTATACCAAAAATTCTTTTTGTTTTAGACTCTATATATACAGGGGATAATCCATATCGAGTTTGGTTAGATTTGCACAACTCCTTGACCCAATGAAAAAGACCTTTTTATATAATTCGTTATTTGCGAAATTCGCAAATTTGGGTATGAAAGACTAACTTCTTTCTAGGCAAGCTATACCTAAAAGTCTTTTTGTTTTAGACTTTATATACTTTGGTGATACTCCATACCAATTTTGGTTCGATTTGGAAAACTCCTTGACCCGATGAAAAACACTATATTTCAAAGTTAAATAATTGAATTAATAGCAAATTTCCGTATGAAAAACTAACTTTTTTCCTAGGCAAGCTATACATAAAATTTTTTTGCATTACACTTTAGGCACACGTGGGATACTACATACGGAGTTTGGTTTGATTTAGACAACTCCTTGACCGGATGAAAAATACTATATTTCAAAAATAAATATTTGAATTAATCGCGAATTTCCGTATGAAAAACTAACTATTTTCCTAGGCAAGCTATACCGAAAATTTTTTTGTTTTAGACTCTATATACACTGATGATACTCCATACCAAGTTTGGATTGATTTGGACAACTCCTTGACCCGATGAAAAATACTTTTTTTGAAAATTAGTTTTTTGAATTAATAGCAAACTTCCGTATGAAAAACTAACTTTTTTCCTCGGCAAGCTATACCAAGAATTTCTTTTGTATTACACTCTAGGTACACATGGAAAATTACATACCGAGTTTGGTTTGATTTGGACAGCTCCTTGACCCGATGAAAATTACTATATTTAAAAATTAAATATTTGAATTAATCGCAAATTTCCGTATGAAAAACTATCTTTTTTCATAGGCAAGATATACCAAAAATTCTTTTCGTTTAAGACTCTATATACACTGGTAATACTCAATACCAAGTTTGGTTTGATGTGGACAACTCCTTGGCCCGATGAGAAATACTATATTTCAATATTAAATATTTGAATTAATCGCAAATTTCCGTATGAAAAACTAACTTTTTTCCTAGGCAAGCTATACCAAAAACTTTTTTCGTTTTAGACTCTATATACACTGATGATACTCCCTACCAAATTTGAATTGATTTGGACAATTCCTTGACCCGATGAAAAATACTATATTTGAAAATTAAATATTTGAATTAATAGCAAATTTCCGTATGAAAAACTAACTTTTTTCCTAGGTAAGCTATACCAAAAACTTTTTTGTTTTAGACTCTACATACACTGATGATACTCCATACCAAGTTTGGATTGATTTGAACAACTCCTTGACCCGATGAAAAATACTATATTTGAAAATTAAATATTTGAATTAATAGCAAATTTCCGTATGAAAAACTAACTTTTTTCCTAGGCAAGCTATACCAAAAATTTCTTTTGTATTACACTCTAAGTACACATGGGATATTACACACCCGTTTTGGTTTGATTTGGACAGCTCCTTGACCCGATGAAAATTACTATATTTGAAAATTAAATATTTGATTTAATCGCAAATTTCCGTATGAAAAACTAACTTTTTTCCTAGGCAAGCTATACCAAAAATTCTTTTCGTTTAGGACTCTATATACACTGGTAATACTCAATACCAAGTTTGGATTGATTTGAACAACTCCTTGACCCTATATTTGAAAATTAAATATTTGAATTAATAGCAAATTTCCGTATGAAAAACTAACTTTTTTCCTAGGTAAGCTATAACAAAAACTTTTTTGTTTTAGACTCTACATACACTGATGATACTCCATACCAAGTTTGGATTGATTTGAACAACTCCTTGACCCGATGAAAAATACTATATTTGAAAATTAAATATTTGAATTAATAGCAAATTTCCGTATGAAAAACTAACTTTTTTCCTAGGCAAGCTATACCAAAAATTTCTTTTGTATTACACTCTAAGTACACATGGGATATTACACACCCGTTTTGGTTTGATTTGGACAGCTCCTTGACCCGATGAAAATTACTATATTTGAAAATTAAATATTTGATTTAATCGCAAATTTCCGTATGAAAAACTAACTTTTTTCCTAGGCAAGCTATACCAAAAATTCTTTTCGTTTAGGACTCTATATACACTGGTAATACTCAATACCAAGTTTGGATTGATTTGAACAACTCCTTGACCCTATATTTGAAAATTAAATATTTGAATTAATAGCAAATTTCCGTATGAAAAACTAACTTTTTTCCTAGGTGAGCTATACCAAAAACTTTTTTGTTTTAGACTCTACATACACTGATGATACTCCATACCAAGTTTGGATTGATTTGAACAACTCCTTGACCCGATGAAAAATACTATATTTGAAAATTAAATATTTGAATTAATAGCAAATTTCCGTATGAAAAACTAACTTTTTTCCTAGGCAAGCTATACCAAAAGTTTCTTTTGTATTACACTCTAAGTACACATGGGATATTACATACCCGTTTTGGTTTGATTTGGACAGCTCCTTGACCCGATGAAAATTACCATATTTGAAAATTAAATATTTGATTTAATCGCAAATTTCCGTATGAAAAACTAACTTTTTTCCTAGGCAAGCCATACCAAAAATTCTTTTCGTTTAGGACTCTATATACACTGGTAATACTCAATACCAAGTTTGGATTGATTTGGACAACTCCTTGACCCGATGAAAAATACTATATTTGAAAACTAAATACTTGAATTATTAGCAAATTTCCGTATGAAAAACTAACTTTTTTCGTAGGCAAGCTATACCAAAACCTTTTTTGGTTTTAGACTCTATATACACTGATGATACTCCATACCGAGTTTGGTTTGTTTTGGACAGCTCCTTGAGCCGATGAAAAATACTATATTTGAAAATTAAATATTTGAATTAATAGCAAATTTCCGTATGAAGAACTAACTTTTTTCCTAGGCAAGCTATACCGAACACTTTTTTCGTTTTAGACTCTATATACACTGATGATACTCCATACCAAGTTTGGATTAATTTGGACAACTCCTTGACCCGATGAAAATTTCCATGTTTGAAAATTAAATATTTGAATTAATAGCAAATTTCCGTACGAAAAACTAACTTTTTTCCTAGGCAAGCTGTACCAAAATTTTCTTTTGTATTACACTCTAAGTACACATGGGATATTACATACCGAGTTTGGTTTGATTTGGACAGCTCCTTGACCCGATGAAAATTACTATATTTAAAAATTAAATATTTGAATTAATCGCAAATTTCCGTATGAAGAACTAACTTTTTTCCTAGGCAAGCTATACCGAACACTTTTTTCGTTTTAGACTCTATATACACTGATAATACTCCATACCAAGTTTGGATTAATTTGGACAACTCCTTGACCCGATGAAAATTTCCATGTTTGAAAATTAAATATTTGAATTAATAGCAAATTTCCGTACGAAAAACTAACTTTTTTCCTAGGCAAGCTGTACCAAAATTTTCTTTTGTATTACACTCTAAGTACACATGGGATATTACATACCGAGTTTGGTTTGATTTGGACAGCTCCTTGACCCGATGAAAATTACTATATTTAAAAATTAAATATTTGAATTAATCGCAAATTTCCGTAGGAAAAACTAACTTTTTTCCTAGGCAAGATATACCAAAAATTCTTTTCGTTTTAGACTTTATATACACTGGTAATACTCAATACCAAGTTTGGTTTGATGTGGACAACTCCTTGGCCCGATGAACAATACTATATTTCAAAATTAATTATTTGAATTATAAGCAAATTTCCGTATGAAAAACTAACTTTTTTCCTAGGCGAGCTATACCGAAAACTTTTTTTGTTTTAGACTCTATATACACTAGTGATACTCCATACCAAGTTTGGATTAATTTGGACAATTCCTTCACCCGATGAAAAATAATATATTTGAAAATTAGATATTTGAATTAATAGCAAATTTCCGTACGAAAAACTAACTTTTTCCTAGGCAAGCTATACCAAAATTTTCTTTTGTATTACACTCTAAGTACACATGGGATATTACATACCGAGTTTGGTTTGATTTGGACAGCTCCTTGACCCGATGAAAATTACTATACTTAAAAATTAAATATTTGAATTAATCGCAAATTTCCGTATGAAAAACTAACTTTTTTCCTGGGCAAGAGATACCAAACACTTTTTTCGTTTTAGACTCTATATACACTGATGATACTCCATACCAAGTTTGGATTAATTTGGACAACTCCTTGACCCGATGAAAATTTCCATGTTTGAAAATTAAATATTTGAATTAATAGCAAATTTCCGTACGAAAAACTAACTTTTTTCCTAGGCAAGCTGTACCAAAATTTTCTTTTGTATTACACTATAAGTACACATGGGATATTACATACCGAGTTTGGTTTGATTTGGACAGCTCCTTGACCCGATGAAAATTACTATATTTAAAAATTAAATATTTGAATTAATCGCAAATTTCCGTAGGAAAAACTAACTTTTTTCCTAGGCAAGATATACCAAAAATTCTTTTCGTTTTAGACTTTATATACACTGGTAATACTCAATACCAAGTTTGGTTTGATGTGGACAACTCCTTGGCCCGATGAACAATACTATATTTCAAAATTAATTATTTGAATTATAAGCAAATTTCCGTATGAAAAACTAACTTTTTTCCTAGGCGAGCTATACCGAAAACTTTTTTGTTTTAGACTCTATATACACTAATGATACTCCATACCAAGTTTGGATTAATTTGGACAATTCCTTCACCCGATGAAAAATAATATATTTGAAAATTAGATATTTGAATTAATAGCAAATTTCCGTACGAAAAACTAACTTTTTTCCTAGGCAAGCTATACCAAAATTTTCTTTTGTATTACACTCTAAGTACACATGGGATATTACATACCGAGTTTGGTTTGATTTGGACAGCTCCTTGACCCGATGAAAATTACTATACTTAAAAATTAAATATATGAATTAATCGCAAATTTCCGTATGAAAAACTAACTTTTTTCCTAGGCAAGATATACCAAAAATTCTTTTCGTTTTAGACTTTATATACACTGGTAATACTCAATACCAAGTTTGGTTTGATGTGGACAACTCCTTGGCCCGATGAATAATACTATATTTCAAAATTAATTATTTGAATTATTAGCAAATTTCCGTATGAAAAACTAACTTTTTTCCTAGGCAAGCTATACCAAAAATTTTTTTCGTTTTAGACTCTACATACACTGCTGATACTCCATACCAAGTTTGGATTGATTTGGACAACTCTTTGACCCGTTGAAAAATACTATATTTGAAAATTAAATATTTGAATTAATAGCAATTTTCCGTATGAAAAACTAACTTTTTTCCTAGGCAAGCTATACCAAAAACTTTTTTCAATTTAGACTCTATGTACACTGGTGATACTCCATACCAAGTTTGGTTTGATGTGGACAACTTCTTTGCCCGATGAAAAATACTATATTTCAAAATTAATTATTTGAATTATTAGCAAATTTCCGTATGAAAAACTAACTTTTTTCCTAGGCAAGCTATACCAAAAATTTTTTTCGTTTTAGACTCTACATACACTGCTGATACTCCATACCAAGTTTGGATTGATTTGGACAACTCTTTGACCCGTTGAAAAATACTATATTTGAAAATTAAATATTTGAATTAATAGCAATTTTCCGTATGAAAAACTAACTTTTTTCCTAGGCAAGCTATACCAAAAACTTTTTTCAATTTAGACTCTATGTACACTGGTGATACTCCATACCAAGTTTGGTTTGATGTGGACAACTTCTTTGCCCGATGAAAAATACTATATTTCAAATTTAAATATTTGATTTAATAGCAAATTTCCGTATGAAAAACTAACTTTTTTCCTAGGCAAGCTATGCCAAAAATTTCTTTTGTATTACACTCTAGCTACACATGGGATATTGCATACCGAGTTTGGTTTGATTTGGACAGCTCCTTGACGCGATGAAAAATACTATATTTAAAAATTAAATATTTGAATTAATCGCAAATTTTCGTATGAAAAACTAACTTTTTTCCTAGGCAAGCTATACCAAAAACTTTTTTCAATTTAGACTCTATGTACACTGGTGATACTCCATACCAAGTTTGGTTTGGTGTGGACAACTTCTTGGCCCGATGAAAAATACTATATTTCAAAATTAAATATTTGAATTATTAGCAAATTTCCGTATGAAAAACTAACTTTTTTCCTAGGCAAGCTATACCAAAAATTTTTTTCGTTTTAGACTCTACATACACTGCTGATACTCCATACCAAGTTTGGATTGATTTGGACAACTCTTTGACCCGTTGAAAAATACTATATTTGAAAATTAAATATTTGAATTAATAGCAAATTTCCGTATGAAAAACTAACTTTTTTCCTAGGCAAGCTATACCAAACTTTTTTTCAATTTAGACTCTATGTACACTGGTGATACTCCATACCAAGTTTGGTTTGATGTGGACAACTTCTTGGCCCGATGAAAAATACTATATTTCAAATTTAAATATTTGAATTAATAGCAAATTTCCGTATGAAAAACTAACTTTTTTCCTAGGCAAGCTATGCCAAAAATTTCTTTTGTATTACACTCTAGCTACACATGGGATATTGCATACCGAGTTTGGTTTGATTTGGACAGCTCCTTGACGCGATGAAAAATACTATATTTAAAAATTAAATATTTGAATTAATCGCAAATTTTCGTATGAAAAACTAACTTTTTTCCTAGGCAAGCTATACCAAAAACTTTTTTCAATTTAGACTCTATGTACACTGGTGATACTCCATACCAAGTTTGGTTTGGTGTGGACAACTTCTTGGCCCGATGAAAAATACTATATTTCAAATTTAAATATTTGAATTAATAGCAAATTTCCGTATGAAAAACTAACTTTTTTCCTAGGCAAGCTATGCCAAAAATTTCTTTTGTATTACACTCTAGCTACACATGGGATATTGCATACCGAGTTTGGTTTGATTTGGACAGCTCCTTGACGCGATGAAAAATACTATATTTAAAAATTAAATATTTGAATTAATCGCAAATTTTCGTATGAAAAACTAACTTTTTTCCTAGGCAAGCTATACCAAAAACTTTTTTCAATTTAGACTCTATGTACACTGGTGATACTCCATACCAAGTTTGGTTTGATGTGGACAACTTCTTGGCCCGATGAAAAATACTATATTTCAAATTTAAATATTTGAATTAATAGCAAATTTCCGTATGAAAAACTAACTTTTTTCCTAGGCAAGCTATGCCAAAAATTTCTTTTGTATTACACTCTAGCTACACATGGGATATTGCATACCGAGTTCGGTTTGATTTGGACAGCTCCTTGACGCGATGAAAAATACTATATTTAAAAACTAAATATTTGAATTAATCGCAAATTTTCGTATGAAAAACTAACTTTTTTCCTAGGCAAGCTATACCAAAAACTTTTTTCGTTCTAGACTCTATGTACACCGGTGATACTCCATACCAAGTTTGGTTTGATGTGGACAACTTCTTGGCCCCATGAAAAATACTATACTTCAAAGTTAAATAATTGAATTAATAGCAAACTTCCGTATGGAAAACTATTTTTTTTCCCTAGGCAAGCTATACATAAAATTTTTTTTGGCACTACACTTTAGGTACACGTGGGATACTCCATGCCAAGTTTGGTTTGATGTGGACAACTTCTTGGCCCGATGAAAAATACTATATTTCAAATTTAAATATTTGAATTAATAGCAAATTTCCGTATGAAAAACTAACTTTTTTCCTAGGCAAGCTATACCAAAAACTTTTTTCGTCTTAGACTCTATATACACTGGTGATACTCCATACCAAGTTTGGTTCGATTTGGACAACTCCTTGACCCGATAAAATTTAACTATATTTAAAAATATAATAAGCGACAAAAATGAGATTGAAAGCACAGCTAATTTTTAGTCGCTTGTTGGTAATCTAGGGTTTCCCCCGCAAGCAACTAAAAAAAGCCATGTGATGGATGATTATAAATTTATAAATCCATACATCATAAAGGAGAAAGAGTAAAAAAAGCGAAACAAAGTCAATTAATGACTCGAATTGATCAAATTAAGTAAACTAAGCAAATGTTGAAATAAACAAACTATACAAAGTTCAAAGCATGAAAATCATCAAACAAATCAAATCATCGGAAAACAATTCAAAATTTCAGAATCATAAAATCATCATTGGTGAATTTCCTGTAATTAGGCGGCAATCTTTGCCCCCAACATGTAAGGTGTGTTCGCCTCTTTGGAGGCTTCTTCATCTTCAATTTCTTTGGTTCGCCCAATCTTCACAACCTTCATGCTGCCAAACTTTCCTTCTTCTACGGCTCGAAATGCTTTCTTGCAATGGCCTACACCGAGAAAGTTGGCCCAGCCATTGTACACTGGGTTTTTCTTCTGATTGGGTCGAAGTTTGCCAAGTGTAACGCTTTCAAATCCAAAAAACAATTGCTTAACATGCCCCATCACCTCTTCAATTGGGATTCCATTGGCATCGAACCCAGCAAACTTGAAGGACAAGGGCAACAAGTCCTCAACCTTCCATTTGGGTGGCCTGTAAAACGATCGATTGTACTCATCTGTCTCTCGATCTGCTTTGATCTTCAAGCAATGCTCTTTCTTCGCCTTCTTTGCCTCTCCACCTGGGACCGCAATTTCACTAACACAAACGCCTTCGCCAAGAATATCATCATCATCGAAATGATCCGACATCATAAATCTGAAATAGTCGGTCATAAAATGACGAAACTAGCTTTAACACCCAATATATCGAACAGCGCGGACCCTGCGGTCACTCTGCAGCCATCACTGGCTCTGCTCTTTCTGCTGCAGTCACTCTACTGGAGTCACTCTACTCCATAGTCACTCTGTTGCAGTCACTCTGCACTCGATCTGCAGCCATACGGGCGCTTACAATTCATTCGTGCTACTTCTCATTCTACTTTCGTTGCCGTCTGTGTGAGCTTTCGGAAATTTCTATTTCATTTCACCTTCATCCTCACACATGCTTACCTCCGGGAAGTGGGAGGTAGTCAATGAGCCTCTCTCTGCTGTCACTTGACGGGACAGCACACCGAATGAGCATGTCACGTGACCGCATGGACGCGGTGAACGAAAGTTTCACTTTGTCATCTGGGTAAGAAGTTATGAAGATGAAATAAACAACGAAATAGTAAAAGTAACATATTCGAGAACTCTCTAGATGGAGAATATAGTGCGATCATTATGGAAGTTTTATATTCGAATAAAAAAAAGAGAATTGATCGGGCGGGGGGTGGAGCTAGGTGGATATATGGGACCGAAGTATGCGTCCGAAAAAGGCTTATATCTCGAAATTACTGAACCGAATTTGAAAAATGAATATGTTTTGGAATCAACATCAACTGGGCTGTCGACCTAAGGTTTAAAACGTGAAAAACTGAAAAAATCAAAACTCGATTTTTGCCATTCTGGCTGACATTGGCTCATTTTCATTAAAATTTGGGAGATAGAGAAATTGAGCCATGTTACTGTATCAAAACTTTTTGAACTTCTTGATCCTTATTTATTCGTAAAGAGTATTAAATGAGCAAGAAAATGATATAAGATACGTTTAAAATCGATCACTAAGAAAAAAGTTAATAAACTAAAAAACTTTGAAAAATTGAAAATTTTACGAAAAATGACTCTGATATCGGTCTCTACATTGCTCTCGCATTCTCTTGTTTGGCAATGCGTTAGAAAAGAAATTATATGACCGTTGGAAACGTAAGTTCTATTTTATTATGAAAACTTGCATGTTTTGTTTCAAAAAAGCGGGAAAATTGCTACTTTTTGAAAATTTTAAATACAAACAAACAAAATCGAAAAGCGATCTACATATACTCTAAAAGCGCACTGTCACGGCAACAAAATGGGCTATCATAGACTTTCTAACTTGTCTTCTTCAAAAAGTTATTAACAAACGTTTTTCATGAAGTTCGACCTTTTCTTTTATCTCTTAGAAAGTTCTCTGAGAACTTTGTATAAAATCCAACAATTGGCATTTATTTCTACACAAACATATAAGGTACATTATCACGGCAACAAAATGGGCTATACTAGACTTTCTAACTCGTCTTCTACAAAAATTTATTAACGAACGTTTTTCATGAAGTTCGACCTTTTCTTTTATATCTTAGAAAGTTCTCTGAAAACTTTGTATAAAATCCAACACATGGCATTTATTTCTACAAAAACATAAAAGGTACATTATCACGGCAACAAAATGGGCTATCATAGACTTTCTAACTCGTCTTCTTCAAAAAGTTATAAACAAACGTTTATCATGAAGTTCGACTTTTTCTTCACTCTCTTGGAAAATTCTCTAAAATTTTTCCATAAAATCCATCAATTGGAATTTATTTCTACACAAACTTAAAAGGTACGTTATCAAGGCAACAAAATGGGCTATACTAGACTTTCTAACTCGTCTTCTTCAAAAAGTTAATAACAAACGTTTTTCATGAAGTTCGACTTTTACTTCACTCTCTTGGAAAGTTCTCTATAATTTTTGTATAAAATCCATCAATTGGAATTTATTTCTACACAAACTTAAAAGGTACATTATCAAGGCAACAAAATGGGCTATACTAGACTTTCTAACTCGTCTTCTTCAAAAAGTTAATAACAAACGTTTTTCATGAAGTTCGACTTTTACTTCACTCTCTTGGAAAATTCTCTAAAATTTTTGTATAAAATCCATCAATTGGAATTTATTTCTACACAAACTTAAAAGGTACATTATCAAGGCAACAAAATGGGCTATACTAGACTTTCTAACTCGTCTTCTTCAAAAAGTTATAAACAAACGTTTATCATGAAGTTCGACTTTTTCTTCACTCTCTTGGAAAATTCTCTAAAATTTTTGTATAAAATCCATCAATTGGAATTTATTTCTACACAAACTTAAAAGGTACATTATCAAGGCAACAAAATGGGCTATACTAGACTTTCTAACTCGTCTTCTTCAAAATGTTATAAACAAACGTTTATCATGAAGTTCGACTTTTTCTTCACTCTCTTGGAAAATTCTCTAAAATTTTTGTATAAAATCCATCAATTGGAATTTATTTCTACACAAACTTAAAAGGTACATTATCACGGCAACAAAATGGGCTGTACTAGACTTTCTAACTCGTCTTCTTCGAAATGTTATTAACAAACGTTTTTCATGAAGCTCGACTTTTACTTCACTCTCTTGGAAAATTCTCTGAAAAATTTTCATAAAATCCAACAATTGGCAATTATTTCTACACAAACTTAAAAGGTACATTGTCACGCAACAAAATGGGCTATCATAGACTTTCTAACTTGTCTTCTTCATAAAGTATTTAACAAACGTTTTTCATGAAGTTCGACTTTTACTTCACTCTCGGAAAATTCTCTGAAAAATTTTTTTATTAAATCCAACAATTGGCAATTATTTCTACACAAACCTAAAAGGTAAATTATCACGGCAAAAAAAAGCTATCTTAGACTTTCTAACTCGTCTTCTTCAAAAAGTTAATAACAAACGTTTTTCATGAAGTTCGACTTTTACTTCACTCTCTTGGAAAATTCTCAGAATACTTTGTATAAAATCCAACAATTGGCATTTATTTCTACACAAACATAAAAGGTACGTTATCACGGCAACAAAATGGGCTATACTAGACTTTCTAACTCGCCTTCTTCAAAAAGTCATTAACAAACGTTTTTCATGAAGTTCGACTTTTCTTCACTCTCTTGGAAAGTTCTCTAAAAAAATTTTTATAAAATCCAACAATTGATCTGAATTATGCCTATAGCGAGCTTCAATTACATTTTGACACATCTAAACATATCAATGTTAACCTCATTCATGGAGAACCAAGGGGTTCTACGTTCAAACAGACAAGACTGCTGAATTTCAAAAGACTATAGACTATAAACTAATCAGTCTTCAAGTCAAACACAGAAAATTGCCATTACAACTCAAATCATGAGGTTCGACTAAAATGTGGCGCATTCTGATCTGGATTGGGATCCGCATTAAAACAAAACACTGAAGACGGTCGGACTAATTGCTTTTGGCTCCCGACACATTTTGATTTGACTCCAGATTTTTAGACACTACTGAAAAAACTTATGGTTTTATTGAACTCGATTTCAATCAGCAACATTAGTAGGAACTTAAATTGGGCAATAGTGTCACAACAGCGCAATTATTAAATCTAATTTCGCAACTAACACTGACTAAGATTACTCATTCAGCTAATAACAAAGATTTTGCGCTGCAAAAGTTACAAACACAAAAAAGCGAACAATGTATACAATTAGGTAATATAGGCGCTACATTTAACATCAAACCAAATAAGTGCAAAAACTGTACATACCACAGGTTCTGCCTATAAATACAGCTCATCCAAAAAATTCTTGCTTTTTGTCAAAATTTTTCAAACTGATCGGTTGTCTTCCTCCACTACAACTTTGCTTCAACAAACCGATAGTTAAAAAAATTTTATGTCTCGCCAAAAAAGGCACTGAACATCATATGAAGTTCGACTTCATCTGTAATTGTTCATTAGTCCATTTTAAATTACACTCTAGAAATAAAAAGGGTGTAAAAGTGTAAAAGTAATTGATTCTTATCATAAGGGTGGAAAAAAGGGTGTAATCTTTTATCATTCCACCCTTAATTACACTCTTTCTAGAGTGTAAAAATAAGAGTGTAAAAATAATTGATTCTTTTCAAAAGGCTGCAAAAAAGGGTGTACTCTTTTATCATTCCATCCTTAATTACACTCTTTCAAGAGTGCAAAAATAAGAGTGTAAAAATAATTGATTCTTTTCATAAGCGTGGAAAAAAGGGTGTAATCTTTTATCATTCCACCCTTAATTACACTCTTTCTAGAGTGTAAAAATACGAGTGTAAAAATAATTGATTCTTTTCATAAGCGTGGAAAAAAAGGGTGTAATCTTTTATCATTCCACCCTTAATTACACTCTTTCTAGAGTGCAAAAATAAGAGTGTAAAAATAATTGATTCTTTTCATAAGCGTGGAAAAAAGGGTGTAATTTTTTATCATTCCACCCTTAATTACACTCTTTCTAAGAGTGTAAAAAGAGTGTACAAAAGAGTGTAATAACAGTGTAATTTGTTTAAAATTCCACTCTTACACTCTTTTCCCCGTTAAATAAGAGTGGAAAACGGATTACACCCTAATCCCCGCTAATTAGGGGTGAAATAGGGGTGAAACCTCCTCCCGGTTCCTTCTGGTTTGTTTTTGTCATGATTGATTATGTTGATCTCCCTTGCGAACAGATAAAACACGTTCACAGCCAAAATTGATAGCCTTACTGCCGATAATGAGCATTGTGCTGTATTTGTGAAAAAAATTCATAAACATCTGTGTGAACTCCAAAAAATTTGTGATTACAAATTGCGTCTTCAGGATATTATTAATTTGCATTTGAAACATTTATGTCGGAGTGATGCGTTCTATTATAATAATAGTTGTCAATTTACAGTTGTGGTTTTGTGTCTGTTGATGTAGCAGCACTACGAGCAATTCTGGCCACTAATATCAAAAATTACGTCAGCACTCCAATTATACAGGTACCTGTTATGTCAACTCTGTAATAATACTGACTAATACGTCCAGGGTTTCAGTTCGGGCTTTCGTTTGATATTTCTGTCCAGTACATGCCATATGAATGTGGCGTACGAGAACACGCTACCGCTAATTCCTTGTGAGAGATGTCAAATCAGCTTGTCTCCGAGTTCTTGTGGGACATTCGGATGGAGAGGGGTTTATGAAAGGCTTAAGTTAATCTTTTACTACCTTCCTACACGTTTTTCGGGTCCACCCTGGCGAACTTTTCCAGTTGTCTGCTTTAAAAACTCAAGTGTTGCGTTTGGCAGATCTTTCTCACTCATTCTCAGTACAAGGCCCACTTAATTTCCACATTTTGATCGTAAAGTCAATCGAGGAGTCGGGCATGATTAATAATTTCTTTTCTTGAGCTGAACACTTTCCAGTCTGATATTTTCGAAGGCATCTATTTTTGAAACAGTCGAGTTTTCTAATATCGATGTTTTTCATTGCCTATTACCCGTTTCCATACAGTACACACTCCAGATAAATCTGATAAGTTTTGAGCTTCAATGTTTATGGTAGAGTTTTTGTTTAAAGCAGTTTTAAAAAGATTTTGTTTAAGTTTTCCTTTAAAACTATTACGTCACCTGTCCCTTAATAGATACTCTCGTTGGGGAACAAACCCAGCCAGCTCAGACCGACTAAAGTCTCGCAATGGGACTAAACCAATGGAGCTGGATTGTGTTATACTGAAAGATTGTAACCCGGGTCGAGTTGTCACCGCCATTCAACTCAAAATTATTTAAGATAAGCGGTGAATGCGGAAACTTTTGTAAGATAAGCGGTGAAAGCGGTGAAATTATAGCAGTGAAATTATATATTTTAGCGGTGAATTGTCGTGAATTTTTGTAAGATCAAGCTACTCTAGCGGTGAACTTACATAATTTCACCGCATTCACCGCATTTCACTGCAACATTATGTGCAAAATTATGTACCGCTTATCTTACATATTTTTCCGATTTTTCTCGACCCGGGATAGAGTATTGCGGGACTACCTACGGTCTGGAAGTTCTATTGTGGGCCCCATCTAAAGACTGCACCGTCTGATCAGCGAACTATTTGCGGCCTGGAAAGTCTGATCAGGTCCCCATCCAGGATCTGACCACATCATTGCGTGCCCAGAGTGTGGATAGTTTTGTAGTAAAACGTAGTGACTAGAATGGAATATGCTTAACATTGCCACCGAACTTGCACATTAGGGCATTAAGTGGAAGTTCAATCCACCCAGTGCGCCACACCAAGGTGGCATCTGGGAGAGGTTAGTTCGTAGTTTTAAAAGAGTACTGTACACTATCCTCGGTACGCATTGCCTCACAGATGAGGCGTTGAACACTACTTTTTGTCTGGTCGAATACGCACTAAACTCACGTCCCTTAACGCCCGTAAGCGGCGACCCGTCCGACCTAGGCGCAATAACACCTAACCATTTTCTACTCGGTAACCAAGCAACCAGAATTCCGACTATCAGTGGCGTCGACGAGTTCGATCATCGTAAGCGGTACGCCCGTGCACATTCCTACGCCACTGCAATTTGGGCACGTTGGCTTAAGGAATATGTACCTGCGCTGATCCGTAGATCTAAAAGACAGACGCCTGCCAAGCAGCATCTCAAGGTTGGTGATTTGGTTTGGATCGTTGAAGAAAGCAACCCTAGGGGTTACTATCCAACTGCTCGGATTGAAGAACTCCGATACGGCTCCGACAGCGTCATCCGCTCCGCCGTCGTACGCACGTCGTCCGAATCGCTCGTCCGCCCATTCGTTAAGCTTGTACCAATCCTCCCAACATTTTCTTCGGGGCCGAAGGATGTTACTGAGTAAACTAAATGAGCAATATAAATAAAAGAGCACCGAGAAAACAAAGCGAGAAATGAACAAGTCTATCCAGCGAGAAT